>NW_027316265.1:0-34638 GCF_026437365.1 Eucyclogobius newberryi | reverse complement strand
AAGACCCACTTCTCAACGTGCACAAAATGGTGGGAATGTTCAACAAGACTCCTCCATTCACTCCGTCATAACCAACTGCACGGACTTCAGCTCTCATTCACTGGGATTTCACCCGCAGCCAATGCCCTTGAGGAAGCTCGACTTTTTAGAGCTCAGGGATGAATATGAAATGTTCTTTTGACATTCGAAGAATATATTTGCTAGCTGTAGCTGTCTGTAAATGATTAAACTCCATCCTTTTTTGAGTTTTTTTTTTACATTTCCAACCACCTTTTTATGCAGACCAGGCCAAATGAATCTCTGCTTAAGCATCTCTATTACTAAAGTTTACTGACTCGACTCCAAAACATGTCATCATCAGATTAGTCTCTTTTGTTCCTCGACATCCCTCTCTCCACAAACCGCCTCCCATCCCCTTCTACCATCCTATGTCACCGTTGCCCAATCACACTTTATATTTTCATTCATGTTATCTTGTAAATGGCTTCCAGGGACGGCATATAGAATGAGCTTGGAGAGAGGGCAGCAGTGAGAAAGATGTAACATTGGGGGGGCGATAAACCTTAGCCCCCGCCCCCTTTTTCGCCCTCATCCTTTCAGACGCACGGCTCATTCAGCCTTCAGCAGATAACAAGCACACACGCTCTCAAAAACAAAACCTGCTATGATGTCACGAGCATACACTACCTCTACAAACGCTATCTTGGGTGACACAGCCATTTAATATCATGGCCACCTTTCTCTTTCCCCCTCCACACGGGGTAAGATAAACCACAGCCGGATCGATGGCTCCGTTGACACAAACAAATAAATAACAGATGATGCCACTGTCAGTCACTGAAAAGGTATCTCCGCGGCTTTTGTTCTGGGAAAAGCAGCGGCGTATCAGCCTCACAGCGTGGCATTCCATAAAATGAGCTGTTGTCACTGTAAATTCTATGTATGCTGCTGCCGGTGCTGGTGATGATGGCGTTTTCCTTTTCTCTTTTTTTTTTACTTGAATAAATGCTTCAAAGAGCTGCTATCACGCTGCAGAGAGAGTGGTTTTCCCTCTTTATAGCTGGATGTGTGTTTGTGTGTTAGTCGAGGCAGGGGTGCCATGCTCTGCTGCACCAAATGATGGCAAAACAGCCCTGTGCTTTTCTGGGTGAGGTTAAATACTTACATGAATAGAGCTATCCGGAGACACTTTAAAACAGGGTTGCGGTTTTATCTGATTTAGTTTATTAAATCATGAAATGCCTTCCTACGCAGACAGTGAGAGTGAGCACTTTTTATACGTCTGTCGAACCTTTTGAAAGAGAAAATAGCACATGTTTCCACACTCGATTGACAGCACGGTATCGTTGTAAATATTTGCGTGCACATTGCCCATAGAATATGCAGTTGTGTAGTTAAGGCGACAAGACTTGACATATTTGGTTTTTAACCTTCAGTATGTTCAATGTCTGTCTAGTGTGTTTTTGACAAGTTAAACGCACTAGACAGCTTCAAATTGAAAACATTTGTATGAGCTTTGCTTGTACACTTCTTTTCTTTTTTAGGCCTATGTTTTTCATTCCTCAACTCCCCGTTTGACAAATGTGAATGGAAAATATGTACATGCAGTGTTGTCACGATACAAAAAACAGATATAAACTAAGGAAAAGCCTTGATACAGTGGACTTTTGCACATTCTTTTAATTAAGAGTATAAGAGGTTTTTTATGAGACTTTTTTTTATTTCTAATAGTTGGGTTTATCTGTTTCTTTATTATTATATTTATGTGCCTAATCTGTTTTTGTACCTTATCTGTGTTGCGACTTTGGAATTTCCCCATTGTGGGACAAATAAAGGCTCTTATCTCATCTGGTCTCACAGGTTCTGACAAAGTATTCTCGAAATGTCCTCTCATTCCAAAAGGATATGCCTTTAGATTGAAGTGTTTGATTGGTGTCTGCCTAAACATTTTTGTCGACGACCCCGTCACGTCAAGCCTGTGAATGTTCCTCTGTTTTTCTGTAGTAAGTGTGTAACCCGTGGCACTGTCTTAAAGGTGCTATGCTGGGCTCAACAGGAACCATTAGCCTCGTGTGCTCTCTCCCTCCTCCTCTTTCTCTTCTCCCTGCTCCTTTCTGCAGAAGTGGCTGTGTGTTTTTTTTTGTCTGCGGCAGCGTGAATGTTTTTGTTAAGGAGATGAGGGTTCACGACCTGGCCATACCACCAGTCATATTCAATTGAACAGAGCAGCCGGTCCGGGCCACCTCCTCTCACACAATACAAGTGGGACCGCGGCTTACGCTGGCCTAATATAATGAGCACAGTTTTTCCAACTCTGATCCTGGAACTCTTCACACCAAGTGCCTCCTCCAGACAACGTTCGGAGCCATTTTTATTTGACTTATGTGAGCGTTACTTAAAGGGGATTAAATCTGACAGACATGGACCTAAAAAGCAAGGATTAAGGCAAAGACCAAACCTTGTGTAAAGCTGGTCTGACAAAGCTTTGGGCAATACACATTAATTCCCATAATATGACCATGAATAAAAAAGGGACTAAAATACTGTTCAAAATTACCTCAGAAGCAGTTTACAAACCGCATTCATTGCAAAAGCGGTGTGCAAAGTGTCTGCTAATGGATGAAGTGTTGCATACTGTATATTGACAATAAAGAGGTGTTGTCTGTGAGTGGGCTGGAGTTGATGCCGGGTTAAAAGACTGCATTGCTCACTCCGCTGTATAAATGTAGTGGAACAATAACATAATTCCCCTTGGGCGTAATGTTTGCTTTGGAACGGCAAGGTTGTAGCGCTCCAAAAGTCCTTAATCCTATTACTTGCATTCCAATTGAATTTGACTGGAGAAGGGGAAAAGTGTCTTTTCAGCAGCGAGGTAACACCAAATAATATATTACAAAGTGTGTCTGCATAAAACATGAAAGCTCTGGGGTTAGCATCCTCTTTCTTAACTGCTTCTTTTCCCCTTTCTTTGCAGATTGTGTGTACATTGAGAGTCGACGGCCCAACACTCCTTACTTCATTTGTAGCATACAGGATTTTAAATTGGTGAGTACCCCCGGTTTTTCCAATGCCTTTTCCATTTGCCGGCGTCCATTAAATGTCTTCAACGATAACTCAACTCTTCAATCTCTTGCCAAATGTTCGTTAAGCGTGCCAAAAACTAGTGCTATTATGTCGCGCCAAGAGTGAAAAGTTATAAAAACGTCTTCATAATAGAGGTCAGCGTTGTTTCTTTTAAACGGTCAGGTGGAAACACACCGCACACGTTCCCCCCGAGAGTTAACTTTGAGTAGGAACCGACTTAACTAGCCGTAGCGGTGTAATAGCGCTTGTAATGGAAATAAAGATGTTTTTCAGCGTGCTTAATTGATTTAATGAAACAGACCTTCGCCAGTTTCCAATTGATTTTTTTTTTTTTTTTTGCTGCTTAATGTGAGCAATTTACCTCCTTTTGCTGAATAAAGGCAGAAATGACTCTTTACTTTGAGTGGCTGATTTTATTGACGTTGTTTAGCTAAGTAATGCAGGTCTGTTGCATTGCACACTATGGCCTTATCCACAAAGTATAATTAGTTTTTTCATATTTAATTACTCGGTTGCGCTGACATAAGCAGTTCAGTGGACACTGTTTTGTGAAATCACTGTTTAATGGGCTCTTTTGCCTTTGTTCTCATAATAGCAGGAGCCAGCAGGGAGGTCAGTGTTTTGTTACGGATGGGTCAGAGGTCAGCAGAGCCCCTGGTCTAAATTGCAAACCATTTGAACTGAAAGAATGGGTACATAATTAGTCCTATTGTTTGGGGACTAGGGCTGTTGTTATTAGGTAACATGCTGTTTTTCTTTGGGTTGATTAGTTGTGCTATTAATGGAATCACAGGGATTGACTTAATCTTTATCCTATTTGTTTAGTAGTAGTTTTATTTTGGACAGTGTGGCTCATCTGTGTGGCATATGGGACGGCTTTATTCTTACTTGGCTTTGAGCTGTTTTGCTTGCAATTAAAATACCAATAGATTTTTATGACATTTTTATCGCTCTGCTTGAAGTTAATTAAAGCTAACTTATATGTACAAACTAAGTGCTTAATGCTAGATCAATCAGAGGTGGAAACCCTCTGGAGTGAGCATTACTCATCCTAGAGCAGATTTGTTGTCTAAGCGCGGCCCGACGTGGGGAGCAGCCGAACCCCCAGGGGGCGCCGGTAATGGCCGCCAACTGCCAGAGCGATGATTGTAGGTCAGTGCAGAGGTCACGCACTGCGCCGCTCTCAAAAAGGTGGGACTATAGCTCGATGCACTCGGGACTTTGGCCATTGTCTGCGTGTCTTTGGGAAGGGCTTCTGCTCGGCGAGGTGCGAGCCCGGCTCGGGTGAAGGGCGAGCGGGGCCCCACAGCAGCAGGACTGTAATCGGATTGCTGCTGGAGAGTGCTGAGAGCGGCAGTAACCCACCTTTATAAAAAAAAAAGTCCTTGATTAAGAGTAGCAGAAGAGGTCCGGGCCGGTTGGGGGTAATTGTCTCAGGACAGGGAGAGAACACATCAGATGACGGCTCTTTCTCTGTTCTGAAACTTGCTGTGCTGTTGCGTACAAGGAGAGAGACTTTTTAAGTTAATTAAAGGCACTGTACCGGTTAAAATGTTAAACTATTTGCAGCAGTTCAAAGATACTCCCCACTTTCTTGCGTATTCCAAGCCTCTTAATTGTTAACTGTGATGAGTTTATGCGCGATTTTCACAACTTTCAGAAGCCTTCTAGTTTCACTTCCTGCCACAGTGAAACTAACAACAACTAGCATGCTAACGGGGCTAACAGTTCTGCATAATTGAATGCAGAGCGCTCCTGGTGGTCTCATTCTCATCCTAACAGCTGCTAAAACTATTTTCGGTCTCCAGATTCAAACCACTAAACCATTTGAATACCATCAGCTTCGATCACAAACGGGGGAAGCAGTTTGGTTTGTCCCGTTCGCACGTAGAGTCAAAAGTAGAACGTCTCCCAACGAGGGCTCAACGTTAACGCGGCGAGTGTTTCGTGTCCAGCTTCTCCCGCAGCCCCTCCCCCGCCCATCTGTAATTAATGGCCAGCCATCTGCATGCCTGTGTGTGTCTGAGCACACTGTACCCTTGTCCTCTGATGTTAAAACAACAAGTCCCGCTGGCTTTCCAAACAACTACAGCCCTTTTTTCAATGAGCTCACTTTGTCAACTGCTATAAATCAGCGCTCGGAGTGGCACTGCGCGCTCGCTACAGCAGCCAGTTCCTAATCTCTATTTACTAGACCTGGGTAAATCCTCTTTTAGCATGATAGCTGATTTGCACTCGCACATCTAGTTTAACCCCGAGTTTACCCTGCTCAAAGAACTGGGACACGCTCTTATGCCTTTGGGAAAAGAGGAACACGGCAACAGCTACAACCGCCGCTGATGCTTTGTGGAGGAACCTGATGCCTTTGTAATCCCTGATGCTTTTACTTAATGTAGTGTATATTTTTAACATGGTCAGATATGTCTTCTATGAGGCTGGACGTTCTTGTTTTATTTCAGGAGTGTGTAGTACTTTATTAAACAGCACGTTAGAGTTGTCACTAACGGTTATTTTAGGAAGCAATGATTATTTTTGATTGGCCAACTAGACAAAGGATTATTTTTATTGTACATTGAGTCTTTTTAACTACATTTGTACACAAACATGAACAAATGTACTATTGATAAAAAAAAACAGAAGGTATTTTTGCATGTGTTTTAGAGTCTGTATTTTCTATGATTACAATGATCAATATATGACAAAAAATATGTTTCTCGTCGACTAATCACGATTATTCGATGAATTCCCGCCGCCCTTCTACATATAGCTAATCAACCCAGCAACTGAACACGGTTTGCTTTATGTCACACTGTAAAACTTTCAGATATTGATTTATTTGTCAATGAAAACAGACATTTCCCCATCTCAATCCGTCACTATTACGCAGTCTTTTCCACTTTTTTGCAAGGCAACGAAACGCAACTCTAATCAAATGCCTGACGTGAACGACTCCCACCCCGAGCCATCACAGCACCCCACTATTTCCTGAGTGCTCATCTTTCTCCTGCTCCGTCTGCGACCCCCGGTTCTCTCTCCCCCTCTCTCGCTTTATCGATCATGCCTCTCAGTCTGAGCTACTGCAGAGGCGGGAGGGGGGACGGACCGAACAGCCTCATCGATATCACCTCTCATTGTCCATTCCTCCTCTTCCCTCAGTCTGTAGGCCATAACCGTCTCACTCATGTACTTTATCTAATGACCTGTGAATCCAATTAGCGCTGTGTAGAAATCCTCAACGCATCCATCAGTCTTTGCCGGCGCTGTGAGGACTGACGGCGCCCTCTCTTACATATCTGTGTCCAATATGCTTTGCTTCTTATTTGCCGTTCGCGCGCCAAAAAAATCCATTCTGCATTATTGGGGTCATAGGCAAAACTCAAAGGACAATTGTTTTTTACCGTGTTTGTTTACTTACACAAGCGGCATATGTGGTGCCCAGTCTAACCTCTCTCCCTGACTTATTGATCCGATGTATGGATTTCAGCCTCCTGCCTTCGTCCTAAAATGTCTGCCCAGAAACGGAGATGACCAGGAGGAGGCCATTTTAAACTTGATTTAGAACAAGGCTACAGGAAATGTGGCTTTGTAGAGAATTATAATGATGAATGTAAATAGCATCTTATAAGTCGAGGTAATTTTAGCGTAAGGGAGCATACGCAGCGCTTTCACACACAAGTCTGACATGTCGCTACGCTATGCCATAGTTTGAAGTCAATGAGCTTGTTTACCTTTGAAACATGGCCGCTCCGCTGTAACCTGAAGACATAAATGACTGCTCCGGAGCACAATCCTCTGGTGTTTTCCCTCCTCGGAGCCTCGGTCTCAGTTTACCCCCGCGCCGTGACCTTGTGTAGTGTTTACATCTATATTTGATGAGCGGTGATTGTGCCAGCTGTGCATCCTGTCTGCACGTATATACACTCTCCATTATAGACTGTACGGCCGCTCACGCCTCAGCCACATGTTTGTTATTGTCAGCAGTCGGACGTCTTTTTTTCTGGCAGAAGCAAGTGTCTAAGTCTAGTGTTGTTGCACTTGCTTTTAAAAGTGTGCATTGTTCTGTAACCAAATCCTCTTTTCTTTTACTCGACAACAATAATAGTAACCAGTCCCATTTCTGTATGATAATTCTGAAGCAGTAAATGGCCTTTTGCTGAAGATAAATGAGGCTGTACTTGGCTCAGACTGCACGTGGAGCAACAGCGACTGTGGTGTCGGAGTGGTATTCTTGCCGAGTGCAAATAGACTCCCAACAGATAAAACAGAGCTCTGCAGCCCCTCCACGGCGCTTTGAAGGCGAGCTATAGCTTTTCATATTTTTTGGGGGGGCCTCCGCACAGCAGTTTGCCCTGCCTGTCTTCTGAGCGAGGCCTCATGTCTTTGCCTGTCCTGTCTGATGTGATTTATTCAGCAGCAGCATTTCTTGTCTTTATTTGCATATATTCAAATTCTGAAAGGGTGATTCAAGAATCGTTGTTGACCAATCTTAAGGACATCTTATAATTTACTGTATTAGATGTGTAGTTGACATAACTGACGTAGGAATCTTGGTACAATGGTATTTTGTGTTTCTTTTTCTACATTTAGTGAATAGTTTTTTCATCTGGTATTGGTTTGTGTTGTTGTTGTTGCTGCTGCTTTTCACAGCTCATAGCTTTGTCTTGCGCTCACTCCACTGTAGTGCATTTAATCACTCGTTCCTTGTAAGTGTGCAGCCTGAGCAGTGAACAGATCTACTGTCCGCTGACCCGGCCCACCTCCATCCATCCCGCTCTCGGGGCTGCGCTCGTCTCCTCCGTCTCCATTTCTACCGCTGCCTCATCTGTCCACTCCTCCACTTCATCCCCAGCACTCTTTATCCCCTGTCAATCCACTCCCCCCCCCCCCCCCCCCCCCCCTCCCGCTCGCCCCTCCCTGTTCTCGTCATTGTGTCCATGTCCTCAACACTCATTGACCCCCCTAGCTCCCCTCTCTGCTTGGATCTAACCTCATTTGCTGTTATTGGCTAAGTCAGCTGTGTCCGCTCCCCCCCTCCCTCTCTTCTTTTGGCTAATGGAGTGATTGCAGTCCCCCTCTAGGGAGCAAAGAGGGATTGAGGAGGCTAGCACACACCCACACGTGCCGCCTCTTTGCTCTAACATGCTAACATCTCCACTACTAGAGCCCCGTACGCGCTCAGAGAGGTTTAATTAGATGACATGTACAATGCAATTATCTAGCCAGGAGTCCAGCTCATAAGTTGCAAGGCTGATAAAAAAAAAAGAGCTTGGCTTTTCCTTTGTCAGATGTCCGGCTTTGATTCGGAGAGCGTTGACTTGGCGTCGTGTCGTAACCGTGACAGGATGTGGCGCGTGCGTTGTGAAAACATGTCGAAAGCAAAGAAAGCTTGACCAACATGCTTCTGCGTCACCGGCGAACCGCCCCGAGATATTGATTTCTCATATGAAAATCTCAGCTGCCATTGATTAGCCCTGGCCTCATATCTTATTGAACCAGGTCACATGACTCGAGCTCGATATCTAATCATTAAAGGCATTTATTAAATTGTTTTCGCTTCAGTAAGGAGACACGTTCTCATCCGAGCGGTTCAGTCGTAAATATACTTCAGCAGGTTTAAGAAATTCTATGTTGACAGATTTGCGAGCAACAGTGTCCTCAGTAAGCCCAATACTATATTTCAGTTGGTTAAAATGATTTCTCTTTTGTCAAGATGCAAGTCTAAACACTGTTATTGTGTATATTCAAATATCCATTTTAATGCTGTTTTTGAAAGACCAATTCAGGAGGAAACTAGTGAGGAGATTGTCCTTTTCATGTTGTTGGTTTTTGAAATGTTTATTTTGCCCAAACAACAAGGCCGATTGCCAAAATGAATGGAAATCCACAATGGAGGGAATGTTTGGAGACAATAATTGAAACCAACTCTTTTCTTTGTCAAACTCTGCCTCTACTCTCTTAATTGTCCCGTTCTGCTGCATTTAAAAGACATCGATTCCATATTGATTGCCTATAGATGTCATTATGTAATCACAACCTATTGATGACTAACACCGGCGCTTGCCCCGTTGTCATGTAAACAGCCTTTGTACACTTTCGCTATAGATCCGCCCCGGTGTTGATTTCTGTCCTCTGGTGACTGTCTTATCATACAGCCTTGGAAAAAGCCAGCCGCTCAAAGCCCTCATAATTAAAACGGTTTGATAAAGATGCAAATATATGTGCATAAATGTGCATGCTTAACACGAGCGGTTATTAGCTTTTCTGAAACCATCATAGAGCCCTAATGGAATCCAAAGTGGCCGGAATTAGCCTAACAATGAGATCCACAAGCTAATCAGGTTTTGACTGGTTTGTTCCCTGCATATTATTGAGACCTACAGGGAAACATCACTTAATGCTAAACACGGCCGCCATGGCTCTGATTCCTTCTCTTTATTTCCCCCTCTCTCTCTCATGTGAAGTCGAGGAGAAACGTATGCTTTAACCTTCACCAGTTTCTTAGAACAACTGCGCCAGTGAGACTACAGGCCATCGCTACAGTCTATTGTCGCTGTATCTTTTCATCCCGTCTCTTCCTCCCTCCCCTGTCGAACAATTTCAAACGCAATTATGGATCAGTGCGCGTCGCCATTAGTCTTGTTAATATTTATCGAGAGGCACAGCAGCATCCGTCTCCACAGTCATTAGGGCCAGTTTTGTGTGGCGCTTTCTTGCTTTTGCAGCCCGCGGTCCGCTCGGCCGCTACGTTTCACAGGCAGGAGTACGTGGCAACCTTTCACAATAGTGTGCCCGGCTCGTCTTTAAGTGTCTGCTCGTCTCGGCGAGGACACGGCTCTGACAAGGGCATTTGGTTGTCTGTAGCGCGGGGCCCGGCCGAACACGAAGCCGCGAGCCGTTTGATTGAAGCATTCTGCCTATAACTCTCCCTGTTGAATAGAACGCCTCAGAGCAATAAAAGCAGAATACAACTATAGCTGCGAATGGCCGTCCACTGTCGGCCAGGCACAAAAGAAAACACGCCAGGAATTGCTTGTGACATTATACGTCTTGGCCGCAGTCGGCGAGAACACGTTAAGCGATGAACTGGATTCTTTTTCCCCTCTTCCCGGTCTGCTCAAATTAATTCTGCACACATTACCTGCCTTGTATTTGACAAATAGCCCCCTCCCGCCTCTCCCCCTCGCTGTTAGCTGCGTTGACTGCTGCAGGCTGTGAGCGGAGGATTTTTTACTGCTGCTTAGGCACTATCAGGTGACTCTGCCCATTATGACCGTTTTGATTAATGCCCCTCGAAGTCTGCTCCCCTCCCATCTCCTTCCCTCTCCTCTTGTCTCTGCGCACTTGAAATTTCACTCGGCTATTTACGCGTCGCAGTAATAACATATTTGAGTGTTTCTTTCGTTCGCGCTCGTTTTTGGACGGACAGAGTGCTAGCTGCGCATCGATGTTTGCCAGATCGGGCAGTGAGATTGATTGTGCACAACTCTGAATAAATAAAAATGAAGCAGAAAAGAAAAAATCCAAGGTTGGTGTAGCGGCACGGTTCAGCTCCTAGGAGCGAGGGAGCCGCTCTCTGGAGGATGTGTCCGAGCCTGCTCAACTCTCCCCGTAGTCCCTTCTTTTCATCTTTTTGGACAGATAACACTTTCTAGTTTCACCCTCGCTGGCCTCCCCATGCATTCGCTAAACGCTGCTATGGAAACTAGTACTCAGCCAATGGGATTATCTCTCTTCTTCTCCAGGATAGACAGCACAGCAGCGGGGGGGAGGAGGAGGAGGAGGAAGGAGGAGGAGGAGGAAGGGGAAGTCAACACTGGCAGGACTCAAATGGGGTTTGCGTGTGTTTTTATGAGGTGATTACCTTCGCAGATGGAGAGGCTGTAGCCCACAGACAGAAGGGGGCTCTGTGGGAGCGCGGGGGCCCGGACCAGCAGCCATAGCATTTTTGTTAGCCTCCTTAAAAGCTTGATCAATAGCCACCTCCTTGACCCACCACTGCTAAATAATTCAACAACTGAGTCTTTTCCTCGGCCTTCCCCCTTTGAGTTTTATTTGTGCGGCCTCGTTCGCGCCGAGGGATTGAGTTCAGTTTGGTGTATAGTTTGTAACCAACTATCCTTTGTTTTGTTCTGTTCGGTTCATCGTGTCCAGCTTTGAATCTACGTTTCATGAATGTCAAGTATTATAGTAAAAAGAAAAAGTGTGTGCTCTTATTCCCTATACTGGATTAAACTATTGTTATATTTAGTGTCTCCATGAGGTCAAGACCTTTTGGAGCACTTTTATGTTTCATTTGAAGAAAACTGATCTAAATGGATGTAAAAAAACAACTCAAACAAATTAGTTTTGTTGAAATGTGAAAAGCGTCTCACGTTTCCCCTCTATTCCCACAGCTAATTCCACCTCTGTTTGCAAAGTCACTCAAATATTCCACTCTGCATCAGATCCTTTTTTATTCTGGCACATCACAAGTGGAAATCTCTGCTCTGATATCTTCACTAACATCTGAAGCAAATTCAATGCACTCCGGCGTCGAGCACTAAATCTTATCTGAAACGGAGCGAGAGCAAACAGACGGCTCTCTCTCCTTCTGCCTTTGAAGGGAAAACAAATGTAGTGGCTCTGTCAAATAATGTAGGTACTTTTTCAGCCTTCCAGACTCAACACCATCATTATAATGAGAGTTCTGTTCTGTCAGCTGACCGCCAGCTTTAAGCCCATAAATGAAAACGCTTATCTCCACAGGGGTCACAGACTTTTTATGTAGGATAATGTTCATGGTGTTAAATTAGTTTTGGCATTAACGTTCGACTATACATAATACATTAAAATGTGTTTGGCTTTATGTACAGCTTGTTCTAAAATCAACAAAGTGTCCAAATTGTTTCCATTGTTTATTTAATGTAATGTTAGGATGAAGGAAAGTATTAATGTAAAGAAATATCACAGTTTTACAATTATTCACGTTTGTTGGCACTTTAACCAAACAACAGTGAAATCCTTAACTCTGGCTTTATGAAATCAAACTTTCTGAATGGAACAGTAATTATATTAGCACAGAAGCTGCCAGATAAAATGTGCTTTGTGTGTTTATAGTTTTTGTAGGATATAGTTTTTGTAGGATAGACTGAACCAAAATGACTGTGATTCTCACGGTTTATTTTGTTGTTCTTACCGAGTTACTTATCCACATAATCACAATTACTTTGACATCCTCAATTGTTAATACATGTCCACAGAATAAGCTACATTTTTACCTCATCCCCTCAAGTGCTTTTCTGATCCAACTCATTCTACATGTCACAAATCAAGGTTACAGTTTTACCCTTGGAGCAGATTTCTTATCTGGGCTTTCTCGTGGGAGCACTTTATTTATCAAGTCTCTGTCTCTGCCAAGCCACCCGTAGTGTAGTGGAGTAACCAGACACTAAACACATTGGGATTGGTCAAGCTTAATTGGATTGGCCTCTGCTCTGAAAATGGCCGACTAATTTTTCTTCACACTTAACATAGACACTCCTCTCCTCCGGTCCCTCCTGGCTCGTTCTGTCCTCAAACTAAGTGGGTATCTGGTGTGGCTTATACCGCTGTTTCCCAACCCATCCCCAGCATCATTTCCAGCTTGTCCAATGTGTGACACGCCAATAAAAGAAAAGAAAGAAAGAATGAAAGCGCAACAGGAAGGGGAGGGGGAAGTGCCGATTTACAGTGGTATCGAGTTCACACGCTTCAACCAAGACTCTTTTCCATTAAAGAACACATGGTGCAAATTATCTCTTGCCAGTCGAAGGCGCGCGGGGAGGAAAGGAAGGCTCCGGAAGAACTAAGTCCAAGGGCAGGAGAGGAGAATGAAACGAGAATCTGATATATTTAGCATTTTTTGTGAGGTCTTGGGGAATGTCTTTTTACTTCTTGTACATCTACGTTAAAACAACAGCAGCAGCTTCACACGGCGGATGGCCCACCCCTCCTGCAAGACTAACCACTGTGAAAATGTGCAGCAGCCGGTATCTGTCCCCATCTCTTGTTGCAACTGGCTCACATCTGCTCCGGCTTTGATCCTGAAAGAAAAATAGCACTGTCCAATTGCAGTTAAGAAGGACAACTCTGGTCTAATCCCAAAACAAAGAAAATAATTCTATCAGCCTTGTCATCAACATTTAGACATGGGGTTTGCTCCGTGTGTGTGTGTGTGTCTGTGTGTGTCTGTGTGTGTGTGTGTCTGTGTGTGTGTGTGTCTGTGTGTCTGTGTGTTTGTGTGTCTGTGTGTCTGTGTGTGTGTGTGTTAGTTACAGTGTGTGTGTGTGTGTGTGTGTGTGTGTGTTTGTCTGTGTGTGTGTTTGTGTGTCTGTGTGTGTGTGTGTGTGTGTCTGTGTCTGTGTCTGTGTCTGTTTGTCTGTGTGTGTGTGTGTGTGTGTGTTTGTCTGTGTGTGTGTGTGTGTTAGTTACAGTGTGTGTGTGTGTGTGTGTGTGTGTGTCTGTGTCTGTGTGTTTGTCTGTGTGTGTGTGTGTGTGTGTGTGTTAGTTACAGTGTGTGTGTGTGTGTGTGTGTGTGTGTGTGTCTGTGTTTGTCTGTGTGTGTGTGTGTGTGTGTGTTTGTCTCTGTGTGTGTGTGTGTGTCTGTGTTTGTCTGTGTGTGTGTGTGTGTGTGTGTGTGTGTTTGTCTGTGTGTGTGTGTGTGTGTGTTAGTTACAGTGTGTGTGTGTGTGTCTGTGTCTGTGTGTTTGTCTGTGTGTGTGTGTGTGTGTGTTAGTTACAGTGTGTGTGTGTGTGTGTGTGTGTGTGTGTGTGTGTGTCTGTGTTTGTCTGTGTGTGTGTGTGTGTGTGTGTTTGTCTCTGTGTGTGTGTGTGTGTCTGTGTCTGTGTCTGTGTGTCTACTTAGAAGTAATTCAGCTGCTTTTTAGAACATCCGGGTGTGACAGGAAAATAAGACATTGGCAGCAAATTGAAATGGGCAGTTGTGCTTGGTTGGATGTTCATTGGAGAGGAATAAGAGGAATTGCTTTTTTTATTAAGTACAAATGTTTGTCAAATGATGGACTAGGAACTTGTCACTCATCACTCAACGTTGCTTGGCTTTCACTGTGCCGTAAAACAAATTAAATCTGGTTTAATCGAATACATTTGCTAAAGCCGACTCCATATTAGATCTTCATTTTGGGTTCGTCTGGCAGATCCACTCGAAATCACTGGTTTACAAATCCCAAGCGCTGACCGTTGGTGTTTATTTCTCCCTGTCAGATTTCTCCTTATTTGTCCCTCCCAAACATCTCACCAGAGACGCACTACTGTAGTACCACTCAGAGTACCACCCCGATTTAGCCCGTTGTGTACAGAAGGAGGGCTGCCTGTGTGTTTTTCTACTCGGTGCGCCGCGATCCCGCCCACATCGCCTATGACTAGTGTTGCATATGCTTTGATGGGCAAGCCTAAATTGTGTTTGCCTGTCTGTCACAGCCAATGGCTCGCTCACACGGTCAGGGGGAACCGCAGCTGCCAGAGCTCCGAGACGCTTGGCCACACAGACTCATCATTTAGTCTGCCTAGGTGCTTTTTTATACATGCCCGGCGTTTCCTTATGTCCTTTGTGTCTGCTCTTTTTAAAATAGCACTTTCTGTTGCACACGTCTCCACCCACAGCTGAACGGAAATTTCACGCCACTACCAGTTGATGTTATTACTTGTCTTGATCTTAAGTCTATGCAGCTAGTATTTGTGATGGTGAAGACACTGTTAGACTTCAAAGGGAGCTAGTAGCCGAATCCCCTCAGTAGCCGTCTTCACATTTGCTGCTCAAACGCTCTTTGTTCTTCTCTTTACTGGAATGTACTTAACAGTTAGGCGTTGTTGTGTTTGGAAACAGAGATGCCTTTGTTTCGGCAGCCACTTAACACAGGTCTACGGAGGAGAGGGAGGAAATACTGTATTATCAAGTTAAAATTGCTTGTACACCATGGTAATGATGATTTAATGATATAGAAAATACAAACCTGCCTTTTTTAGTTTTCAAATCCATTTGTATGATATTATTGTTACATCAGATTGAATTGTAAGTTTGTTTCGACTGTTTTTGTTGACAAGTTTTCAAAATGTATGCGTAATTTCTTTAGTGACCTCTTGTGGCTGGAGTTGGTATTGGAGGATTTTTAAAAAATATTCACATATACATTTCCACTGCAAACGTCGATACTAAGATGACAGATAGTGACCGGTAATGTCCAAAATCACGACTGATTAGCCTGTGGTTGTGGAGTAATAGACGTGACTGCTGTTAATACTTAACTTGGGCAATTGAGCTTAACTGCCCATTTACAGATCACCATAATGCCCTCTCCATTTGAGGGTGAAAAACTCTATACACACACACACCACAATCATCTGCTCTTCTCATATCCCACTGCATTCTTCACCTTAGTCCATACAACCTTTTCTCTGCTCCTTCTCCTTTGCTGTCTGGTCCTTATGATGGATCTTGTGCCCCGAGGCTTCATGGGAAATGAGACGAGGGTGGGGGCATTACTGATCACGGCCCAGCAAATGTCCGAATTGGTTCACATACCAACAAGAAAAGGACAGTGTGAAGAGGGGAAAAAAAACTCTGTCCTGCTCCTTTCGAGGTGAAATCGAGTGATTTAATGCGCGACCCTGTCAGTGGTGGGTAATGGAGTTGGAGGATGAGACCGGCCACTCTTTCCATCACTGGTTCGGGGTGGGGGTGAGCGGGACCCCTGTCTGTCTGCGGTGGTGCTCTGGTATAGACTGTGTGACCTGTGAGTCGTCCTCCCTGCAGAGCCAGCGCGTACACACACACACACTCGTACACACACTCTCGCACGCACAGGCAGCACATGCAGCTCAATGCTTCACAGAGGAGGCTAACTTGGCTTAACTGTTGATGGACAGCAGGATCCTGAAGGAGTCTGAAGGAGCACACAGATCCAAATAGTGTCCTTTCAATGTGACATACTTCCATATTCTATAACACATTCTCACCGGGGCAGTGTTGCGTTAGCTTACATTCAATTTACTGTAAAGGTAAATTACTTTAGATTGACTATGCCAGATTAGATTGACTATACTTTGTGTTTACATTGTGCAATCTCTTCACAAACCAAGAGCATGTCGTAATGACGAGCTTTAAAAATCTGCTGAATACACGTCCTCCATTGTACGGGAAAGGCATATGGAAAAGGGACAGAAGACATATTGACGCTTAAAGGGGATCTCGGGAGCCTGAAATGCTGTGTCTGAAAAGCCGGCTGAATCATTAGCAGGTTTGTTCATAGCGAGCGCTTTGACTGATAATGAGACATGATGCTGTTTAGACAACAAAGGCTTTCCTCAGAATCTGCCGAGCTGCTAATTGAGCATTTGTACAGGTTAATTCAGGACGGTTTTTGTTCATCCACCATTGAAACCCTGCACTGTGAATCCGTCTGCTACAGCTGAATCCCACAGAGAAAGAGTATTGACTTCTCTATTGATCACATACATCTCTTGCCTTGTCTTTGTCTCTGCTCGGGTTGTCCTTCCCCGCTAACGTTTTGCATCGTACAGAAAGCCTCTCTCAGCAGCACGCTCACATTCAGTCCAGCTCAGCAGAAAGCCTTAAGGCGCAGAGATATTGGCTAAAACAGTATTAACAGCCTGCTCTACTCCACTCAGCGCAGGACACAGCGGCAACTGGCCATAATTAGGTGCAAACTGTTTGCTGCCACGCTAAAATGCCATTTAAATGCCAAATGGAAGCCTGGGTGTGTATAATATGTGGATCTCTGGCCTGTTGCTGGAGCCCGTGTGCGGGTGCCAAAGAAGGTTACACACAGATAAGTGGTTGTTCTTGTGGCTTTGGCCCATGCTGCCCTTGTAGCTCATCAGTGGCGCTTCCCCGTCCAAAAAGCCGGCTATTGTTTGCCGCCGTGCATCTGATAAACAGCAGTGGGAAGGTAATGCAGCGATGACAAACCCTTACAGCTGGAAGCATTTAGGCTTGAAAATGAACAGTGGTAATGCATCTCCAAATAAATACATTTATTCTGGGCCTTTTCACTGCTGTCTTTGGCTCGTCAATAACCTCTTAATGCTTTTGTTTATGGAGCTTTGGCAGCACTTCTTCCCTGTTTCCTTTAACTGCTTTGGCTTTAGCGGCAGAGTTTTTCCCCAGGAGTTCACAGGACTGCAGGCCCATATAAGGAGTTGTTACTGGCTGTGTGGGGCTCTGTACAAAATCATAAGGTGTCTGGAGTCCACCTGTCAAGCACCACCAGTGCAGCCTTTAGCTCCAGCTGCTAGATTTACTATAGTGAGCTGATGTGCTTTGCTAACATGGGCTAAGAAATATAGTTATTATGGTAATATATCAAGCTGGGCTTGGCTTGAATGAAAAGAAGCAAGTGTTTTCACAGGCTAGGGTTGCATCTTTGAGCTTTAAAGCACAACTGCACACACACAAGCACTTGTGTATGTGTGTGAACAGTGTGTGTAATCACTTCTAGCTGGCGGGCTTAGAGCGAGAGAGAATCAATGCAGCGGGCCATGAAGGGAGCAGGGAGGGAGGAAGGAGGCTGATCAATATCATAGCAGCAGGGTGGGGTAATATCCACTCCATGCAGTGCTGCCACAAGCAGAGAGGGTGCTGGGAATGGCGCGGAGAGGGGGGAGGGGCCAGCGTAAAAACATGCAAATCTGTTTGTACCAGTAAACAATAAACTTTGTGTCAATCAACCTGGCAAAGTGGCACATTTAGTATTCCCCTCTCTGCCACGGCCCTTCAAAGGACACTGTGGAGAATGTTTGACTGCCAGCAGCGTGCCCATTGGTCCAGACTTGCTCGAGGAAGAGGCGTGGCTTTTTCTCCCTCTGTGATAATGTATGGGCTGCCATGGCAATGATACTCGCTGTTTAAGAGAGTCATCAATAACCCCGCCCAGTCTTGTCGGGCACACTGTTAGTCAATGGCAGCAGGATCCTTCATCACCATCATCCTCTCTCGTCATATCTCACCTTTGCACCATCAATTACAAGTCTGCATTTAGTTATAGAGCGGCAGCTCGAAGAACATAATCACCTGCAACCAAGGACAATGTCAATCACAACAGAATACGTGAACAAAGTAGAAATGTGTTGCTGCAAAACAACAACATCTTGCAAAGTACAAAAGCCCTATAACATGTCCTATCTGAGCATGCCTGAAGCACATTGACTTTGGAGCTAGTCCTTAAACCAATTTAACAAGCTGTTTTCTTGCAAATTTGTGTCCTCTCCTTTTGCTATAGATTTCCCTTGATTGTATTGTCCCGTTGGCTGGTTTAGATCTAGGAGACAGGATGCAATGGCGGACAAGCGAGCTGCAGACTTGTAAACCAACACTTCCTCTGCCGCGGGTAGGAAGTCCCCCTCAGAAAGCATATGGCCACAGCGGGATGCACAGATCTCTTAAGTATGTGTGTGCATTCCTCCGTTTCCTCTCAATAGGATTCTCAGCACATTATTTATTCCTCTCCTCTCCACTGTCCATTGTATCTCTGCCTCGGAACAAGCTCTTATGGCTAATTAAATTGACCTGCGTTCTTATCTTGCTCTGGTAAAAGAGCTGTAGACGCCACCGACGGCTCGGGGATCATCGCACGGCCGGGCCAGAGGTCGCAGCAGAGGAGAAAGTGCCTCTCCAGCATTGACCCCAGCTTTTTCCTGTAGTCCTTTTGGTTTTCTAGTACGGATAAACAGTCACCCCCCTTTCTGCACTGACAGAGTGAGTTGAGGCGAGTAATTCCCCAGTTTGAAGAAGGAAAAAAAAAAACCTCCTGTAGTCTTTTACTCTTGGACGGTGAATCCAGGGGAGCGTGTGTGTGGTTTTTGATTTGACAGCGCTCACACACAGATGAATAGAGCGAGCCGCTTTGATGCGCCTGCGATAGAGAAAGCAGCGCTGGTTTCATGCCTTTGTCTCACGCCGGTGGAATGTCTGTTTATGTGTTAATGATAAGTATCGTGTTTGACATGTTCGACATTAGCAAGCAGTTGTTCACTTGAGATGTGCAATTTCATTTCACATTGCCATTTGTGAGTCACTTGAGGCATTCACAAGATGAGTCAGTTTGAGCTGACAGGATTGAACATTGTGGAATATCAATTTGTGGTTTGTTTGTCTGCTGCTTTGTCGTGTGGGATTTTCACAAATGAATTAAGCTGAACAGAAAATATCGCTTTAATGCTGTGGTAAATGCAGTTATTTATTGTTCAACGTTTTGGACATTATCTGGACATTCGGTTCTAATATACTGTATATACTGTGATATCGGAGAATTAGGTCTGATATCTGAAAAAACTGGATATTTAGCAGTTATTTGTTCTGCTCTGTCCCAGTCTCTGCACATGTGTCAGTCCCAGTTTGTCCTCAGTGAATCAGATTTGTCTTTTACAGAAATAAAAGAGAAATTAGGCTAAAATGTGGCTGTGAGTTTATACAATCTTGCAAGAAACTATTTTAAATCCATTATAGATAAATGTTTCATATTTTAGCAAAGGAGCCTCGTTACTGTGTGAACTTGAGTGAATGTAAACTGTGTTAAACATTTCAGTTGTTTGGCATTAGTCATCTTTAAATCCATCTTAAATGTGATTGCTGTGCAGCTGATCGTCAAGGAAACATCCATCTCTAGATATTAGTCCCATAAAAAAGATACTGCTCTACATGAGAATTTGAGTTGCTCAGTAAACTGTCAAGTTGACTCTTTTGTGCCGTGATCATCTATTTTGCTCTTTTTTATTAACCAAAACATTAGACTATGGCCTTGCACTAGAACTGATGTTGAGTGTGTTTTAGCACTTGTGTTTTAAATCATTTTCAGTCTGCTTTTGATTTACTAGTTCAATACTGCCTGAAGTTAATCACATCCAGATAATACATCACACCGTTTGGGGGTTTAGTGGCTCCTTAAAGCTTGTGCCGACTCTTAAATTAATTACGAGTATCTAAATTGAAAGCCTGTGTAAAAGTGTCTGGCGGTGTATATCTTCTCATGGCAGATTCTTTTGCTGCCTGGAAACAACACGGTATAGATCATGTGTCACGCCGCGTGCTTTTCTGAGGGGAACACAGCATCAGCGTGTCATTAGAGCTGAAATCACACTTTTAGGAGCTGTTTGGTACAATATGAGTCGAGCTGGAGACTGAAATGGTGGTTTAAACTATACATTATTTCTTTACTGGCAAAATGAAGGTTCTGTTGGATTACATGGCTGTAAGAAAGGTCAAACGTAATAGTCAGGTAGAAGCAAAGGTTTCTCTTTTGTTCTATAGGAAAGAAAATGGATCAAAACGTTTTTGTCACATCAAGATTATTTTGTTGAAGAAGTAATTAAAGCTTTCACTTTTGTTTGCTCATGATCTCATTACCCTTCTGTTTTCCTCACTATAATCAAAGAATCACATTTTGACAACTGCAGCAGTTCCTTTCACTACACGACTTCTCATGATGTCAACTGTAACATTTAAGCCTACATTCTGCTTGTGCTAATTGAAACCTAAAGTGAACATGCTAATGCTAAGCCCCCCGTCACATGCTTAAGACCCTGTCGGTTTGCCTGTTCCAAGATGGCCGTGGCAGAGCGGAGCTGCCGGTCTAGACTGGAGTCATCCAGTACACATCCCTCCAGCACTGGGCCTGCCTTGTTATTGCAGCTGTGTTGTCTACAATTCATCTCTTGTTGGAGCGCAGCGGGAGGCGGCCCTGAGCTTCTGGCATCTGTGTGTGTGTGTGTGCGTGTGTGTGCGTGTGTGTCTCTACAATCATATTTGAACCATTGGAACGCGCCTCCCAAGCGTCGTGATTTTCTTTATTTATTTAAGCGAGCATGTAACGGTGTGTTTTTTATGGAAGGTCCCACGACTTTTGCACAGCCTTTGTTAGCGCAGAAACAAAACATCAGACGGGCCCGACCGCATTTGCATCCGCACCGATATATTGTTACGCGCGCGGAAAAGCTGATTTGCATGCGATTATTATTTGCATATTGTACAACGCCGGAGCAGCCGCGCCTGGACCACCCACCGCCGAGGCGAGCGGGGCATCTGGCACACGCGGATCTTACATGATGTATTACTGATAGGGCCGGTGTCATCGCTCGAGACGGACAGACTGACGAGGTCACCTTCAAGCGCGCCCGATAAGCGTGGGGGGAGATGGAGAGATGGTATCGCCACAGCGCGTGTCCACGTGAAGCATTAGCATCTCCACTGGAACTCCACTCTCTCCTACAGTGTTGGATCATGTGAATGGGGCTTTCATCTTCTTTTCTCACACTCGAACTAAGCAGCGCTCCTCTCCCGTTCCTCTCCCATTCCTCTCCTATTCCTCTCCCATTCCCTCCCGTCTTGCGTGCGTTCGTGGGAGTAAGTGAAGGGTTGCTACAGCAGCTTCTGGAGTCAAAGATCGCCTGTGTTTATTTACTATGGAATGTTTGACTCTGGTGCGAAAATGTACAGGAGTGGTCTGCTGTTTGTGGAACTCATGTTAA
This sequence comes from Eucyclogobius newberryi, assembly GCF_026437365.1. NCBI lineage: Eukaryota > Metazoa > Chordata > Actinopteri > Gobiiformes > Gobiidae > Eucyclogobius > Eucyclogobius newberryi. The sequence continues at coordinate 13,035 of NW_027316265.1, read as the reverse complement.
TTTTGTCTTTTACGCTTTATTTTTCAATTACTTGACCGGAGCATTCGAGTGTATGAAAATCACATCTATTTCCAAATCCAATGCGATTAATAATCTTTTAATCATTTACATATTTTGCGTTGTAAGAATGTTAATACTTGAAAAACTCATTCTGTGTTTTTATAAGAAGCCAAGATTCCAATAACCAAAAGAGCAGAAGCCTAATTTTACACTACATTAATTTTCATGAAATCCATTTAGTTCACCTCTGGTCAGTGTCACTGTTGATTAAGAAATTAATTTGAACTGTTATTTTCTTACAGTGCACAGAAATAGACTTTTATGAGCTTTTTCCCATGAGCTTAATCACAGTTATATGTCGAGTGATTCTTGCATGTTTGAGTCATTTATTTATTTTCCTTTGGGCTTAAGAAAAAGCCAACATCTCTGTGCTTACTTGTAATTATTAAAATAAAGTCGACTCCGGGTCAATATCACACAGCCTTTTTTTAACAAATGAAACCACGCACATTCAGTTCAGCAGTTTTGAACAGGAAATCAATCGTCCTGTTTCTATTATTAAGCCGTTTTGGATCAATATTCTGCTTTACAATGAACAAAATGTCAAATTATGATCTACTTTACATATGCGAGTACCAGGAAAAAACATCTTTAACATAACTTTTCCTTCTCTGTGCTCTACAAGATGTTAAAACCCAATGACATTAGATTGCAGCTCGCTCTTCAAAGATGCACCGGTAATTGTATATCACTTCATTGGCTGCATTTCCTCATATCCCCGCACACATCCTGCCCCCGAGTCTAAACCTTATTTCCATTGCTTATTTATTACAGCTGCATTAACATGACCCTACGTTTTTATCCTGGAAGCAAAACCGCCCATGTGTTTGTGAATTACAGCGAGAGGTAGAGAGAGCGATTAGAATTGGCCCCGGCTGCTTCCTCATTTCCTGCCTTTAACCAGCTCTGAGCTCTCTCTCTCTGCACTGCACTGCCCCGCTCCTGACACACACACAGACACACACAGACACACACACAGTCAAACACACACACACACACACACAGGCACAGTCACACAAAGGGGAGCGGGATTAGCTGGCGGGCTGACGGCCAATCTGACGCTCACAAACACTCGCTCAAACACTGCGCTTGATATTCATATCCTCTCCACACGCCCCACACTTCTCTTCCTCCTCAGCAGCGGCAGGAGCAGCAGAAGCAGGAGCAGCAGGAGCAGGAGCACGGGCAGCATTAGTAAGATGTCTCATTACCTCACTGTGCTAGGCTAACAAGGCACAGCTAACACAATGGACGACTCGACCCCCGGAAATACACCAAAGCAAAGATGGTGACAGTGAACAGTTGTTTTGGTCTGATCACACTGTCATTAAGAGCTCATCTAAGTGTCCTCAGTAAACACATATAAATCATTTGAAGTGCACAACTATCTTACAGTTTGATAATAAGATACATTCATATTCTGTCCTTGAGTCTACTGTTGTGTGTAAATGTCCATTGAGATAATTATTCACCGACCCATTATGGATAGAGTATTATTATTATTGTTATATGGGTTTCAAGTCATGAAAAATAGGACATAACATAACAATTACAAGATATGAATTCTTTTGACTAGTAAATGCATCCATTGTGACAGAAACTCTTGATAATCTCCACTGAATCGATGTTATCTGTGGCTAACAAACCAAAATGATCTCGTCATGTTTTTGTCCTTGTAATTCCACAAGCCAGGTATCAAAGGCAGACAGCTTTGAGCGGCTAAATGAAAGGGGTCAAAAGGCAGAAATGACAATGTTTTCCTGGTGGAGCTCTAACTCTATGTCTGACAGAGCTGAAATAAAGTCTGTGTTACGATCCCCACAGCCAGATACAAGCTCTCCTAACCGCCTCCATCTGTCCCACAAACATTTCTAGCCTCTTCCATGTCTATACCCCGCAATTTCCGTAAGAGTCTTGGAGAGACCGTGAAGCATCGCCCTCTTCTTTGTGCTCAAAATCAACCGTACACATTCGCCCAGTTGCGCCGTTAGCGATGGCCATTAGTGCAATCGTCTCGTTTCCCCCCTCGCAGTTTTTCCCTGTAACACCATTTTAACTGGCCTTAAATGTCTCTGCTTTGGCCCACGGTTCAGCTGTTCCGGAGCCAAGAACAAATATTTAAGTTGGACCGCGCCTGGGCCGTTTTTATGAAGCGAGCGGCTAAAAGGCTTATCCATTTTGTATTTTATCTCTGCCGAAATAGAGGGCAATGTGGTCAACATCGTGCGTTTTCTTTTTGTGTCAGCCGTTAATTCACGCGGCTCCCACTGGGCTTCTATGAAATCTGGAGGAGTGGCGTGGACAAAGGCCGTTGTGTTGAGGTTTTATCGCGGGCAGTACGTGGAGGGAACGGCCCGGTCATGCGTGCCACTTGTGATCCTTCAGTGTAAAGTGCCTGTGCCTGTGCTTGGCAGTGGCCCTCAGCCCCAAGTCTTAATTAGTATCATCTGTGCGCACCATGTGACTCCACCCCTCTCCTCTCCCGCCGCTCCCTTTCCCCCCCTCCCACCACCCGTTCCATCTGCACCGCGGCAACGCTCGGACCTGTTAGTGTTACAGCAGATTTACAGCCTCTTTATATTGAACAGGTGGAGTTACAATGTGGCAACTATTCATGCGTTCTGAATCATTTTCCCTTTTAAGGTACGGACGGAGCCTCGGGGCGTAAAGGTGGAGAACCGTCACGACACTGCCCCTTGTGGTCACGTGTATGCTTTAAACATGAGTTATTTTTCGTATTAGCTTCATGTGGGGGTTGGGGTGTATCATTTATAGGGGAAATGCTTCAAAAAGAGCTGAATTAGGTGATGTTTCTGAACGTTTGTGATTAGTTTTACAGACATTTTCCATACGTTTCTGTTAAATTGACGTGATATCGCCTGAATAAACAAAAGCTGAGATATACATTTGTGTCAGTTTCGCACACCGTTATTCATAAGTGATGTTGAAAAGTGCATAAAGTATGAAATGACAATAATTTCTGTCATATTACAGTCATTTTAATCACTCGACTAAATGATTCTGACTTGTTATTCTACTGTAACATCTCAGTGTTTCTCAGCCCTTGGCAATTAAAAGGTATAGATGTTTAGACGTTTCTCACATGTTGCAAATCAAACCATGACAGCTCTGCATTCTAGTAAGCTATAGTAGTGTTGCAATTTCCTCCAGGAACGTGGTTTTAAAGTGCTGACATCAAGCAGCTTTTTGAAGTTGCACTTTTTACTCAAAGCTTGACATTTCTTTCAGCGTTGACATGAGGCATTTTCTTTTAAAAAAGGAAATTCTTAACCTGTAAAAACTGTGCCCGTTTTCAGCTTGTTTTGTAACCAATCCTGCTGCGTCGTGATTTATCCTCTCACCGTCACCACTACTGTAACTCCACACATATTCTCACTGCCATAACCTCAACCGGCGTGTTCCAAATGTGATTTACGCTTCTTTGAAAGGGGCTTTTAAATTTAAGGCCATCGTGGGCGTTCACGCTCGGAGTCGCACGCACACCTCGAGCGCAACAAGAGCAAATCTGCCCACTTTGAAACGCCTAATGCCTCCTCCAATCCAACATGGAGGCCGCCTGGCAGATGGGCCCAGCGTGTTCAAAGCAGAGAGCGTACCATTTAATATCCAAACAGGTCAGGCCAAAGAGAGGCGGGGCAGGGACTACGGCGGTGTCGGCAGGGAGCAAAGGTCCTGCCAGTGCCACCACCTCCACAGCTGGGACGCTCCTCTCCCACCCACACAAACACACACACACACAGGATATGTGCTGCTGTTACCGGGCGGATAAGGAGCTCAGGGGCAGGTCATATTTCTCTGTTGCTCCTAATAAAGTAAATCATGTGGAATATGTGTGGCTATAAATTGGGAGATTAAAATAGGCCTGTAGCAAGCATTCTGTGTATAAAGTGATTATGTATGCTGCTGAAGTGCATTAGAAGGTCACAATACCAATTTTTTTGTATTATGAGATGGTTTTACAATTATTCACAGCGAGGACGGCAGTGAAATGCTTTATTTACTTTCATTCACTTGGTCTAATGGAAACTAGGGTTGTTAAAAGTATCAGAAATTGGAATTGAAAGTAGATACTTATCGAGAAATTAGATGAACCTGAATGTTTTAGAATGATTTTGTGCACATGGAAACATAAAGAAAGCACTTTTATTTTGTGTTGACAGTTTATTGTCTAAGGAAAAGAGCTTTTTTTTTCAATGTGTCAAATTTGGTATCATGTATCAACGCCTTGTGTTTGAAAGTACATAACACTTGTAGAAAACTACTTTAAGACACACACTAGTATTTATTTATTTTTTCATTTTTTTTAGTAGATGACCTGAATTCGTCTTATTAAACTATCGCTATCATTATTTTTATTCCTACGCTTGTATTGTGACTTCAGTTAACCTAATAATCTTGACATCTCTTGACATCAATTAGTAATAATGCAACTTTATTAAACCGCTGTAGAAAAACATTAAACGCATGCGCTTTAATGATTACTGATCAAAGTCATACAAACCTTACAGCCTGAATCATGGTCACTTTCTAATTATTCTTCACCCCCCTCACCTTTGTATCTCGCTCAGTGTCTCCCCAGTGTTGAAGTATCACCCTGCATATGACTGCCACCTGCTCTGACAGCCTGATTTAGAGCTGCTTTCTCCTGCCTCTGACACCAGCTCCTCAGCCTGCCTTGTTCCTCTGCCGGGCCGCCAGAAGAATGGTGGTGCTTATTCTGAAAGCCTGTTATTTGTGTGTGCGGGCGACAGAAAAGAAGGAGAGCGGAGAGCGAGAGTGCAGTGGCTGGTCCGTGCGTGTTTGCTCACACTGCACGCTGGCATCCCCTTTTAACAACCTCCTTTGTCAGTCACTGAGATGTCGGAGATTGCGTGAGCACAGCAGATCTCTTGTACCTCGACAGTGTATGAAGACACTTTCCCCTGTGCGTGTGTGTGTGTTGTGTGTGGTGTGTGTGTGCTGGCCAGATGGAAGTGCTTATTGAGTGTTGGTGTGCTGGCAGATCTCCGAGAAGGCAAGAAAATGAGAAAGGGGAAAGATGCAGAGTGGAAAAGCCCGGCCTTCAGATCCATCATGTTTCTGTGTGTGTTTATGCACCTCCCCTGCTCTAATCTTATCATGTCGGAGGAGCAGATTACTCTTCCTGATCCCTCCGCTGTCTCCAAATGCCACAATCAGCCTTTTGTTCTTGCGCTGGCGGGGCTGAGGTGAACACTCCCCCTCGCCTTTTCCGCCCCGTGTGCCATTTTTGAGCTGCGCCTGTCAATGTCGCGCCGCTACCAGCCCTGTTCCAGTTCACCCCGGCCTCCCATGGCCCCTGGGGTGGCAGCTAACTAAGCTCTCTGCCGGCTAGCATGGCTCAACTGCTTTACATTCCTTGCTAACACCAAGAACTATGGCTGCCATGCTTGTTCGTTTGACCTCCCCCCTCCTCCCTTCCTCTTGCACTGCCTTTGTGTTGTGTTCAGGGTCTTGTTAGAAGTATGTTTTATTCTTTCATGTTTGTTTTGTACCATATTCAATTCATCACTTGGACTTGTTATAGAGTCGGTTGTTTTTTCCCTCCCGTAGATGCCAGAGAAAGTAATTACCACGGTGATTTGTTTCCTGATTTGGCTTTGTTTTACAGTAGGAAGTGCTTTGCCTCGACGTACTAAAAGTGGTCGTTGGCTTGACTCTTTTTGTGGCTGGATCGAAAGGATAGAAAGACAATGTTTTTCCGAAAAGTGAAATAAAAACGAAATCCAATTGAATACATTTTTAATTGGTTCAGTTGACATCACAAGTGGCGTTAAGGGCCGTGTGTTTTTCATGTTCTGACTTCTGGCTGCCACCTCTTGGGCACCGTCAGAGAGCCTGTTGGTGATGTCACTGTGAGGGGGCGGGGTCGGCTGGAGGGGGGTCAGTCCAGGGGTGAGCGGAGAAAGAAGAGAGTGTTTGAAAAGCAGGGAAAATAAACCTGGGTTTCCTGTTAACGAGGTGCACCGGGGCCCTGTCGTGTGGGACCACTGCTCTGGTTCTGTTTAAGCTCTACTGTTACAAAGCAGAGGGGGAGGCGGAGGGGGAGGCGGAGGCGCAGGGGGGAGGCAGAGGCGCAGGGGGGGAGGCGCAGGGGGGAGGCGCAGGGGGCTGGGGGTTACAGGTTGTAACAACACGCCTCAGTTTGGCCACAGCTTCACTACCAGGCTTCAAACACTCTGTTAATGCCACAGGGAGAGTACACCTTACTCACAGCTCCAACTCTACAAAGCTTTCTGCTTATTGAAATGAGAAACCAACTTGGATTTGCAAGACAAACATGTTTTTACCATTTATAGTTCACTGTACTCCCAAATGGTGTAGTGTTGCAGTCTGGTTATAGCTGACGTTCATAAAAAAGAAAGATCACTGAAGTCCTAAGATTCAGTTCCAGACTTGAGTCAAAAGATACTTTTCAAAGATCTCCATTTGGTATTTATGATGATGTATCGTCCCTGGTGTTACATTCTTCATGAACCGCTAATCTTCCATTGCGACGTGACTTCATAGCTCACAACATAAAGACATCTGCTCTCATTTTATTGACCCAACAGGCCAGTAACCTCTGCGTGAGCCTCTTCTGTTCATCTCATCCCCTTTTTAACATCGTGATAAATGCCTTTGTCTTAGCAGATATGTTTAATTCATATTTCAAAGAGGTAGACTCATAAACGCTTCCCTTTTATCTCACATGAATGCCTGTTGCGGAGCTCTAATCCAGCCCCGGTGTGTGAGTGTGTGCTTGAGAATGCCAGTGGAGGGAGGGCAGTCGCCACCATTGTCCTCAGGCTCTGAGCATGACTTTCAGATTTATATCTTCCCCATGAATGGAAAAGGAAGCCTCGTCTTGTACCCTTGGGGGATTTTCTCAATGCACCAAGAGAAGTTGTAATTTTCAGTCAAGGAAAATAAGACCGTCTTGCTCCGCCTACTTTTAATTCACCTCCAGTATTCCTCGTGCGCTTTCTTGTCATTTCATTTCACCCTCACAGTAGTGGGTTAGTAAGTCTTCTGGCCTCTCCGCAGTGAGCTGCGTTCCCAGGGTCGCCGCGCAGGAGGAAAAAGGGGAGGGAGGTTCACGTTGTAGCCCCTGGCAGGACCGACAAAGATGGCTGACAATGTGCAGGGGCTCGGCTCTCGACAGGCAGCGAGGAATGTCTCCTAATCAATTCAGCATTGTGGTGGCTGTGTTATGCTCAATGGCGAGCTTAGCGGCAACGCCAGACAATACAAGTGGTGGTTGGTTCATCCCGAGCGGTCCATCATCGCTTTTCCCTTTTCCCCCTCGTTGCTAATGCTATCTTCTCGTTTTCCCTGCTGCGTGTTTGTGATAATTGAAAGTCGCGGCGCTCTCCCACACTACATGCCCCATATGTTATGCACCTCCCTTTCGGTTTGTGCCTGGAAGCATTTTAATGTCAAAGTGTGTGTACAAAGCCAACTGATATGTGCTGAAAGATAATGAATCATATGGATAGCTTGAGGAGTCCATAACCTTATCTCCTTCTGCTTATTGCTCTATTCCTGCTGTTTAGTTTGCAGAATATTGAACATATTATGGTTACGCCGAGGAAATATTGTCTACAGTACACATTAGCAGTCTTTTTTTTGTGTTACACCGAGTAGACGGGAGGTGCTGCACGGCTGAGCTAAGTGGGGAGAGGAAAAACAGGGGGAGGGACATGACGTCAGCCTATACATTTCTCCACTGGGCTGCGGTCTCACTCCATCAATGTGGCGCTCTGTCGATTCACAATCATCCAAAGCTGTAAATGCATGACCGGCCGCCAGCTGCTGTTTGACACGTCCAAGCTCGCTTAACCACTACACAGGAAGAGCAGGGGAGAATGAAGGAGGTGGAGGACAATTGGAAAAGCCCTGGTGGAGAGTGTGAAACAGATGTCAGGTTAAACTGGTGTTTCAGGAGCTAATAATAATATATTGGCATTACGGGCCACCAGCAAAGACTGTTCAGGACAAAACACTGTAAAAACAAACGTACTTACTGCTAGAAGTGAGAAGATGATGGTGTATGAGGGGATTTTTTTGGAGCTTTGTGTCATTTTCAAAAACATTTCATATGTGTCTGATGACTACGCTTCAAACTAATACGTTTAAGGACATTTTTAAAGCATTTCTGTTGGATTTGACATAATATGGTCTGAATATTGTAATCGAGATACTCCTTTTTGTTCAAATAGTCAAGTGTAAGTCATCAGTTTAATCCGTTTTTTAGTTGTTTTTACAAAGCATACATTCTGCAGTGAGTAAAAGCACTGTAATAATGCTAATTGTTTTAGTTTTTGACATTGCCTAAAGTTAAACATGCATGGACATTGGCGTATTGATTGATCGCGCTGATGAAACGATTAATAATTGTTATCCACATAGTTCCACTTGGTGAGTTTAGATGGTTCTAACTAAGCATTGGTTTTACTTTCTCCACAACACGAGCGATAACATGAGCATGAACCACATAGACCAGGTTACAACATATGATAAGTGTTCTGGGAGGTGTTGATTTGCTCAGCTGCACGTCTCCTGCAGCTCTCCCCGGTGACATAACAGAACAATGTCGCTGAAAGCTTTAAATATCTACGCTCTGACCTCATCGGCGCACACACAGTTACATTTAAGCGCCTGGAAAGATCGGATGTTAAACTGTCTGTCTTGGATTACTTCTTGGATTTTTCCCTCCCCTGGTTTTTCCATATGCTCAGAGTGTCAGCGGCGTGCAGGTGTGTGTCGGTTACTGCAGTGCATTGTGGTTAATAAAGAACAGGGGGGGGGGAAGGAGCCAATGGGAGCGCGTCTGGGCCCGGGTCTCTCTGTGACTGTCAGTTGGGCTCATGTGAAGGCTCAATAAATATTTTATAACATGAAATAAAAACAGTATTTTGCCCTTTTCATCCCCGCCACAGTCAAAGCTCCATTCACTCATACTCCCTCCTTCCTCTTTCCTCCCTCCTTCCTGCTGTTTCCTTGACTGCTCCTGGAGGCACTGCTCTGTTCCCGCCCCAGTGCTGCCATCTGCTGGACACATACAGAAGTGCACCTTTCTATCACATGAACTTAATTGGTTCAAACAGTAGGTGGCAGCACTAAAGAGCAGCTAGTCTAATGGTACACGTTTTCTTCTACTTCTTCTTGGCACATTTATTTATTTATTTATTTAATATGGACATGGCATTTACATTGGACGAACCAGATGCAATGTTTTAAGTGTTATAGCAAAATAAGCTAATTAACATCGAATTAACATTGCTGTAAACATAATAGTAAAATAAATCGGATATTATTAAAGGTTGTGTAATTAGTAGTTTTATTTTATAGTACAAATGCAGTAAAAAAGAAAAAATAATAAGAGAAAGAAAGACACACACACAAACTTAGTATATATTCACTATTAATTACCCTATGTTATTAGTGCAAATATCACAACTCCTGCTGCATGTTAGTGTTATTGAAAGGTAGATTTCCTCCCATCACAGAAGGTTTCGAGTGTGTGCACACGGTAGATCCTCGTGTCTGCTTTGTTTGGTTCACTTCCCCTAACAAAGCCCTATCCCACTGTTTGTTTTATGGAGGCTGTAAATGCTCTACAATCCCTTTTTAATTGACTCGGTCGCTCTGCGTGAGTTTGGCATCAGCCCTGTAAGTCATAAACGGCACGTCTGCACAGCGTCGGCGCCGTTGCCAAGAGCTGGTTTGTGATGCCGTTAACAAATAAAATAATATGTGTTTGCCTTGGTCTGAGCTCTGTTGTTTTTCTGTGTGTGTCTGCAGAGTAAACGGGACCATCTGCTGATGAATGTGAAATGGTACTACCGCCAGTCAGAGGTGCCCGACTCGGTCTACCAACACCTGGTGCAGGACAGGAACAATGAGAACGGTAAAGGCAGTTACAAACATTTACACTGTGTTTAAATCTCACCGCTCAAGCACATAACCACTATTACATTGAGGGAAAGTTAGCAAATACTCATGACATGCTCTTGTCCATTTCTTTAACAAATGAGCCGCCTTTTTCACAAATGACTATTGAGGTTGTAACATGTAAATCCAGACACTTATAACGTCAAGAGAAAAAACTAAGATAAGATAAGATATTCCTTTATTGTCCACACATAACTTATAGGAAGTTTAACAAACACTCTTAATAGAAGAACTCTTATAAACGAAACTCTTATAAACAAAAACTCCTATAGACAAAACCTAATTTCTTAATAAGGAATGAAGGGGGAAAATAAATAAAGATAAAAATGATATAAAATAACAAACAACTAAGATCAAATTTCAATTTTAAGGTAAGAAATGGTGAGTGTTATAATTTTCTTCTAACAAGACAAAGAAATCAGAAACTTATATATTAAAAAACTACATTTTTCTTGATATACAAAGGTTTTATTTGTCATTACTAATACCCACTAACTTTGACAGGCCACACCTCTGTTTTTATCAAGGTTACAGCATGTCCAGAGGTCACGCTGTCTCGTATTATTTCTTCTTTTTTGTGTAGTTACAGTGGCTCTCGTTGCCTATCTCCACTTCCCTTCCCGCAGTGTGTCAGGGCACTTTGATAAAAAGACGTGAAGGACTTTCAGATCTGATTCTGAGCTCGTGTTGGCGCTTGAGGCCAGACAGAAGTCAAGTGTTAACGTCTCGCTCGGTCATGTGACTCTTTGCACTCCGCTCGAGCAGACAAAGATCAAATCCAACAGGATGAAAAAATACAATCTAGTAGAGTCATGTCACACTTAAATATTTCCTAAAAACATAAGTGCTTGACAATGACGACAGTAAAATGATAGATTAGATTGTTAAACAGTTTTTAAAATAGGCACTCGTTGATGGAAAACATGGATTAAGTGTGAATAACAGTTACATTGGGACGTTATTTTCTTGATAGATAAGCCTGCCCTGTAAGAAAATAAAACGATTATATTTAGTCTGGCATATTCTATTCTAATCTGGAAATTGCATGTTAAATTTCTAAGTTAACTGAAGCCTAACGACCCCAATGTGTGATCTTTATCTCAAACAAAGTGTCTATTGTTCATGTTTATTGATCATCATGTTATTTCACTGTATATATCCTAATGCTTTTCTTCACGATGCCACTGAAACGATGACTTATATCAGTGCAAACTCCAAACCCGGGTGCACCACCGCAGTGATCGCTCCTGCACCACATTCTCTGCAGGCTCCAGACAGACCCGTACTTCTCTATCTGCAGCGTGTCCTTGCAGCAGCGGCCGGTCCCTGCATTATTAGAATAGATGTCAGGAGGCTGGAGCTCAGTGACCACCACGCGATACGACCCGGGTCATTTATCAACCGTGAATCTTGGCTCATTCTCCCAACAGCCTGTGGGTCTCCTGGGCAACCACACAAAAATTGGCATCATCGAGTTACCACATTATTGACCTTTGCTAACGCACTTGTTACTTTGCACAGAAATCATTCTATTTGTTTTATGCGTAGTATTTAACTCTGCTTTGTCTCTTTCCAGATTCGGGCCGGGAGCTGGTCATCACAGACCCAGTGGTGAGGAGTCGAGAGCTCTTTATCTCAGACTACGTGGACACTTATCACGCTGCTGCTCTAAGGTAAAGTCTTACCAAATGGTGCTGGATGCGAGTGTGTCAACTAAAGGCATGGCATGTCGAATAACAGCAGCGCTTTGAAGAGCGGGTTCCCGGGCTCGCTGGGAGCACACCTGGAAGCGAGAACATCACGTAATACAAGCTGCACTGTGCGTCAAGCTCAAACTGCGTGAAGGCAGAGAGTGAAGATGCTTTTTAAAATGTAGTTGTATCGCTTGGAGTGTGGACTCTGTTGCATTGTGTTGTCTATGATTGACCTCATTGGATGTTGTGGGGTATAATGAGTCTCAAAGTACATCAACTGTAGTAGAGTTTACGTGTTTGGTCCTGGTTTGAGCTCAGTTTAGTTTTGACTCTTGGTTCTAGTCTTTTCCTGGTTTAGCCCTGGTCTAGTCCAGGTTTATCTCAGGGTTTTGTCCCAGTTTAGTGTTTGTGCAAGTGTGAATTCACCCATAGACAATACAAGGGACCGACGAGAACCATACAAAATAAAACATACAAAAATATCATTCAGATTGAAGTGATTCACAGACTGATAGTTTTCATTTCAACTAACAGAAGGTACATGCGTGAAATTGTGTCATGTACATTTAAAAGTAATTGTCTATGTATTGTTTTACGTTTGCCCCATAAAGTCCCATGTACAGCGCTACCCAGATTTACTAGCCTTACTAAAATTGAATTCTAACTTTATACTTTAAACACCGGGAAGCGCTCAGCCGTAATGATTTTCCGTGGTAGAAAACAGGTTCCTTCCTTTCATTTGGGAGTTCCTGCCTGCACGTCTTGATCCATTCCTGGCTGACCACCTCTCCCACTTCCCCCCGCGCTCTCTTAACCAGAGCCATGTGCAAGCGGCTCGTCGGTGGCGGCCAGTCAAAGCGCCGTCTCCCAGAAAACCGCTGATTTCAAGGCAAATTAGCTGCAACGTCTTCTCCACAGAGCCGCCTTTGATTCGACTCATTCTCTGGGCTTTAGATAAATGAGAGGGAAATCCAGTGGGACGGTGTAACGCCGCAGCGCTGCAGAGACGGGCCGCCTTCTTTAGCACTTTAATCTTCCCCGAGTGAGAGAAGATACCAGTTCTGAGTGCGGCTGCCTCGGATGACTGTTGTTGTTGTTATTATTATTTGTGATTGGTGCAGAGCTGAGGGGACAATGAACTAGACATGGCATTAAGGTGTGGCTCTATGTGTCATGTACATTGTCCTGTTTGTGCTGTGACCGCCGAGTTCTTCATTATTTATTCACACGAGAAAAAATATATTCTGTTCAGGGGACGGCAATAATGACAAAAATAGATGTATATTTTCCTCAATAGGGATATTCA
>NW_027316264.1:30000-34709 GCF_026437365.1 Eucyclogobius newberryi | reverse complement strand
CGAGCTTTTTAACTGCAGCAACTTTAAGATACGCTATTGGAGCTGGAATTACCGCGGCTGCTGGCACCAGACTTGCCCTCCAATTGATCCTCGTTAAAGGATTTAAATTGTACTCATTCCAATTACAGGGCCTCGAAAGAGTCCTGTATTGTTATTTTTCGTCACTACCTCCCCGAGTCGGGAGTGGGTAATTTGCGCGCCTGCTGCCTTCCTTGGATGTGGTAGCCGTTTCTCAGGCTCCCTCTCCGGAATCGAACCCTGATTCCCCGTTACCCGTGGTCACCATGGTAGGCACAGAAAGTACCATCGAAAGTTGATAGGGCAGACATTCGAATGAGACGTCGCCGCCACGAGGGCCAGCGATCGGCTCGAGGTTATCTAGAGTCACCAAAGCGAGCGGGGAGCCCCGAGGGGCAACCCCGCATGGGTTTTGGGTCTGATAAATGCACGCATCCCCGGAGGTCAGCGCTCGTTTGCATGTATTAGCTCTAGAATTGCCACAGTTATCCAAGTAACGGTAGAGCGATCAAAGGAACCATAACTGATTTAATGAGCCATTCGCAGTTTCACTGTACCGGCCGTGTGTACTTAGACTTGCATGGCTTAATCTTTGAGACAAGCATATGCTACTGGCAGGATCAACCAGGTAGCCCTCGGTGGCGCGCCGCGGAGGGGGGCCCCCGGAGGAGCCCCGCTTCCAGACCGGCGGCCGGCCGTCCACCAACCCCCGCCCCGGGGTGTGGGGGGGGGGGGGGGGACGGGCCGTGGGGTGACGGGCGCCTGCCTGCACCGGCAGGGCGCCCGGAGGCTCTTTGCGTTCAGCCGAGCTCCCCGGGCTGGGGGGGAGTCTCTGAGGAGAAGGGTTCGAGAAAACGTGTCTGCCGGAGGCAGCCCTCCGCGCTGGGGGGGCGGGAGGGGCGGGCACCGGAGCCCGCCAAACCTTCCATCCCGGGCGGTGGGACCTCCGTGGGAGAGCACCTGGGTGAGACGGGGCGTCTCGGCCTCGCTTCCAACGTGTCCGGCGTGAGGTGAGCCGGAGCAAACCACAGCCGCAGAATGTAAACAAACCCGCAGTGCGCAGGAGCCTTCGAAGCTGGATAAAACCAGAACGGGGCCCTACGATGGCGGGTCATGTGTGCCCGTCGACCAAGCTCCTTGTCCGGTATACATAGAACCATGTTTTGTACCAATTTCAATCGCCAAAAACGTCGTTTCCAAAAACCGCCCTCCCCTCCCTTGCAGCGTTACCGTTTTGCACTTTCCGCCTGAGAGCAGCGTCAAAAAGTTCGCCTGAGCAGCGTGATTTAGCCCGGGACTCCCGGGCTGAACGCTTATTTCCGTCGGCCGAAAAACGACTAAGTATTTTCGGGTATAGTGTACTATTGCCGAAAAACGACAGAGTCTTTTCGGGTATAGTGTACTATTTCGGTTTTTGCACTAAGTCCCTCAGGGGTATAGTGTACTATACTATGATGGTCAGATCACCTCCAGGCCCCAGGGGAGTGCTTTTCTGGGGTCAAACAGTGCACTGATGATGGGGGATTATTTCATTTTGCTCATTTTGGTGTTTTTTCACATTTTAACCCATTTTCACCCCTTTTGCTCACAACTTCGTACTACGGCCCGGAAAAAACGACAGAGTCGATGGGTATAGTGTACTATTGCCGAAAAACGACAGAGTCTTTTCGGGTATAGTGTACTATTTCGGTTTTTGCACTAAGTCCCTCAGGGGTATAGTGTACTATACTATGATGGTCAGATCACCTCCAGGCCCCAGGGGAGTGCTTTTCTGGGGTCAAACAGTGCACTGATGATGGGGGATTATTTCATTTTGCTCATTTTGGTGTTTTTTCACATTTTAACCCATTTTCACCCTTTTGCTCACAACTTCGTACTACGGCCCGGAAAAACGACAGAGTCGATGGGTATAGTGTACTATTGCCGAAAAACGACAGAGTCTTTTCGGGAATAGTGTACTATTTCGGTTTTTACTCTAAGTCCCTCAGGGGCATGGGGTGCTATACTATGATGGTCAGATCACCTCCAGGCCCCAGGGGAGTGCTTTTCTGGGGTCAAACAGTGCACTGATGATGGGGGGATTATTTCATTTTGCTCATTTTGGTGTTTTTTCACATTTTAACCCATTTTCACCCCTTTTGCTCACAACTTCGTACTACGGCCCGGAAAAACGACAGAGTCGATGGGTATAGTGTACTATTGCCGAAAAACGACAGAGTCTTTTCGGGAATAGTGTACTATTTCGGTTTTTACTCTAAGTCCCTCAGGGGCATAGGGTGCTATACTCTGATGGTCAGATCACCTCCAGGCCCCAGGGGAGTGCTTTTCAGGGGTCAAACAGTGCACTGATGATAGGGGATTATTTCATTTTGCTCATTTTGGTGTTTTTTTTTTTTTTTTTTTTTTTTTTTTTTCACATTTTAACCCATTTTAACCCATTTTGCTCACCCCGCACTCTGCCGCATATGAGGCCGGGGAAGGGCCACTCTGGCTGGGCATGGCCTCCGCTGAGCACCCCCTGGAGCCACTGGAGCCCCCGGAGGCCCTCCAGAGCCACCCCCCACTGTCCCCAGACTCACCCGGGGGAAGGGCCACTCTGGCTGGGCATGGTCTCCACCAAGCAGCCCCTGGAGCCCCCGGAGCACCTCCAGAGCCACCCCCCACTCTCCCCAGACTCTGCCCGGGGAAGGGCCACTCTGGCTGGGCATGGCCTCCACCGAGCACCCCCTGGAACCCCTGGAACCCCCGGAGGCCCTCCAGAGCCACCCCCCACTCTCCCCAGACTCACCCCGGGGAAGGGCCACTCTGGCTGGGCATGGTCTCCACCAAGCACCCCCTGGAGCCCCCGGAGCACCCCCAGAGCCACCCCCCACTCTCCCCAGACTCACCCCGGGGAAGGGACACTCTGGCTGGGCATGGTCTCCACCAAGCACCCCCTGGAGCCCCCGGAGCACCTCCAGAGCCACCCCCCACTCCTCCAGACTCACCCCGGGGAAGGGACACTCTGCCTGGGCATGGCCCCCACTGAGCACCCCCTGGAACCCCTGGAGCCCCCGGAGCACCTCCAGAGCCACCCCCCACTCTCCCCAGACTCTGCCCGGGGAAGGGCCACTCTGGCTGGGCATGGTCTCCACCAAGCACCCCCTGGAGCCCCCGGAGCACCCCCAGAGCCACCCCCCACTCTCCCCAGACTCACCCCGGGGAAGGGCCACTCTGGCTGGGCATGGCCTCCGCCGAGCACCCCCTGGAGCCCCCGGAGCACCCCCAGAGCCACCCCCCACTCACCCCAGACTCACCCCGGGGAAGGGACACTCTGGCTGGGCATGGCCTCCACCAAGCACCCCCTGGAGCCCCTGGAACCCCCGGAGGCCCTCCAGAGCCACCCCCCACTCTCCCCAGACTCACCCCGGGGGAGGGCCACTCTGGCTGGGCATGGTCTCCACCAAGCACCCCCTGGAGCCCCCGGAGCACCTCCAGAGCCACCCCCCACTCCTCCAGACTCACCCCGGGGAAGGGACACTCTGGCTGGGCATGGCCCCCACCGAGCACCCCCTGGAGCCCCTGGAGCCCCCGGAGCACCCCCAGAGCCACCCCCCACTCTCCCCAGACTCACCCCGGGGAAGGGCCACTCTGGCTGGGCATGGCCTCCGCCGAGCACCCCCTGGAGCCCCCGGAGCACCCCCAGAGCCACCCCCCACTCACCCCAGACTCACCCCGGGGAAGGGACACTCTGGCTGGGCATGGCCTCCACCAAGCACCCCCTGGAGCCCCTGGAACCCCCGGAGGCCCTCCAGAGCCACCCCCCACTCTCCCCAGACTCACCCCGGGGGAGGGCCACTCTGGCTGGGCACCGTCTCCACCAAGCACCCCCTGGAGCCCCCGGAGCACCTCCAGAGCCACCCCCCACTCCTCCAGACTCACCCCGGGGAAGGGACACTCTGGCTGGGCATGGCCCCCACCGAGCACCCCCTGGAGCCCCTGGAGCCCCCGGAGCACCTCCAGGGCCACCCCCCACTCCTCCAGACTCACCCCGGGGAAGGGACACTCTGGCTGGGCATGGCCTCCGCCGAGCACCCCCTGGAGCCCCCGGAGCACCCCCAGAGCCACCCCCCACTCTCCTCCAGACTCACCCCGGGGAAGGGACACTCTGGCTGGGCATGGCCTCCGCCGACCACCCCCTGGAACCCCTGGAGCCCCCGGAGCACCTCCAGAGCCACCCCCCCACTCTCCCCAGACTCTGCCCGGGGAAGGGACACTCTGGCCGGGCATGGCCTCCGCCGAGCACCCCCTGGAACCCCCGGAGGCCCTCCAGGGCCACCCCCCACTGTCCCCAGACTCACCCGGGGGAAGGGCCACTCTGGCTGGGCATGGTCTCCACCAAGCAGCCCCTGGAGCCCCCGGAGCACCTCCAGAGCCACCCCCCACTCTCCCCAGACTCTGCCCGGGGAAGGGCCACTCTGGCTGGGCATGGCCTCCACCGAGCACCCCCTGGAACCCCTGGAACCCCTGGAACCCCGGAGGCCCTCCAGAGCCACCCCCCACTCTCCCCAGACTCACCCCGGGGAAGGGCCACTCTGGCTGGGCATGGTCTCCACCAAGCACCCCCTGGAGCCCCCGGAGCACCCCCAGAGCCACCCCCCACTCTCCCCAGACTCACCCCGGGGAAGGGACACTCTGGCTGGGCATGGTCT
>NW_027316264.1:7500-10000 GCF_026437365.1 Eucyclogobius newberryi | reverse complement strand
AGAGTCGATGGGTATAGTGTACTATTGCCGAAAAACGACAGAGTCTTTTCGGGTATAGTGTACTATTTCGGTTTTTGCACTAAGTCCCTCAGGGGTATAGTGTACTATACTATGATGGTCAGATCACCTCCAGGCCCCAGGGGAGTGCTTTTCTGGGGTCAAACAGTGCACTGATGATGGGGGATTATTTCATTTTGCTCATTTTGGTGTTTTTTCACATTTTAACCCATTTTCACCCCTTTTGCTCACAACTTCGTACTACGGCCCGGAAAAACGACAGAGTCGATGGGTATAGTGTACTATTGCCGAAAAACGACAGAGTCTTTTCGGGAATAGTGTACTATTTCGGTTTTTACTCTAAGTCCCTCAGGGGCATGGGGTGCTATACTATGATGGTCAGATCACCTCCAGGCCCCAGGGGAGTGCTTTTCTGGGGTCAAACAGTGCACTGATGATGGGGGATTATTTCATTTTGCTCATTTTGGTGTTTTTTCACATTTTAACCCATTTTCACCCCTTTTGCTCACAACTTCGTACTACGGCCCGGAAAAACGACAGAGTCGATGGGTATAGTGTACTATTGCCGAAAAACGACAGAGTCTTTTCGGGAATAGTGTACTATTTCGGTTTTTACTCTAAGTCCCTCAGGGGCATAGGGTGCTATACTCTGATGGTCAGATCACCTCCAGGCCCCAGGGGAGTGCTTTTCAGGGGTCAAACAGTGCACTGATGATAGGGGATTATTTCATTTTGCTCATTTTGGTGTTTTTTTTTTTTTTTTTTTTTTTTTTTTCACATTTTAACCCATTTTAACCCATTTTGCTCACCCCGCACTCTGCCGCATATGAGGCCGGGGAAGGGCCACTCTGGCTGGGCATGGCCTCCGCTGAGCACCCCCTGGAGCCACTGGAGCCCCCGGAGGCCCTCCAGAGCCACCCCCCACTGTCCCCAGACTCACCCGGGGGAAGGGCCACTCTGGCTGGGCATGGTCTCCACCAAGCAGCCCCTGGAGCCCCCGGAGCACCTCCAGAGCCACCCCCCACTCTCCCCAGACTCTGCCCGGGGAAGGGCCACTCTGGCTGGGCATGGCCTCCACCGAGCACCCCCTGGAACCCCTGGAACCCCCGGAGGCCCTCCAGAGCCACCCCCCACTCTCCCCAGACTCACCCCGGGGAAGGGCCACTCTGGCTGGGCATGGTCTCCACCAAGCACCCCCTGGAGCCCCCGGAGCACCCCCAGAGCCACCCCCCACTCTCCCCAGACTCACCCCGGGGAAGGGACACTCTGGCTGGGCATGGTCTCCACCAAGCACCCCCTGGAGCCCCCGGAGCACCTCCAGAGCCACCCCCCACTCCTCCAGACTCACCCCGGGGAAGGGACACTCTGCCTGGGCATGGCCCCCACTGAGCACCCCCTGGAACCCCTGGAGCCCCCGGAGCACCTCCAGAGCCACCCCCCACTCTCCCCAGACTCTGCCCGGGGAAGGGCCACTCTGGCTGGGCATGGTCTCCACCAAGCACCCCCTGGAGCCCCCGGAGCACCCCCAGAGCCACCCCCCACTCTCCCCAGACTCACCCCGGGGAAGGGCCACTCTGGCTGGGCATGGCCTCCGCCGAGCACCCCCTGGAGCCCCCGGAGCACCCCCAGAGCCACCCCCCACTCACCCCAGACTCACCCCGGGGAAGGGACACTCTGGCTGGGCATGGCCTCCACCAAGCACCCCCTGGAGCCCCTGGAACCCCCGGAGGCCCTCCAGAGCCACCCCCCACTCTCCCCAGACTCACCCCGGGGGAGGGCCACTCTGGCTGGGCATGGTCTCCACCAAGCACCCCCTGGAGCCCCCGGAGCACCTCCAGAGCCACCCCCCACTCCTCCAGACTCACCCCGGGGAAGGGACACTCTGGCTGGGCATGGCCCCCACCGAGCACCCCCTGGAGCCCCTGGAGCCCCCGGAGCACCCCCAGAGCCACCCCCCACTCTCCCCAGACTCACCCCGGGGAAGGGCCACTCTGGCTGGGCATGGCCTCCGCCGAGCACCCCCTGGAGCCCCCGGAGCACCCCCAGAGCCACCCCCCACTCACCCCAGACTCACCCCGGGGAAGGGACACTCTGGCTGGGCATGGCCTCCACCAAGCACCCCCTGGAGCCCCTGGAACCCCCGGAGGCCCTCCAGAGCCACCCCCCACTCTCCCCAGACTCACCCCGGGGGAGGGCCACTCTGGCTGGGCATGGTCTCCACCAAGCACCCCCTGGAGCCCCCGGAGCACCTCCAGAGCCACCCCCCACTCCTCCAGACTCACCCCGGGGAAGGGACACTCTGGCTGGGCATGGCCCCCACCGAGCACCCCCTGGAGCCCCTGGAGCCCCCGGAGCACCTCCAGGGCCACCCCCCACTCCTCCAGACTCACCCCGGGGAAGGGACACTCTGGCTGGGCATGGCCTCCGCCGAGCACCCCCTGGAGCCCCCGGAGCACCCCCAGAGCCACCCCCCACTCTCCTC
>NW_027316263.1:0-25000 GCF_026437365.1 Eucyclogobius newberryi | reverse complement strand
CCCTCCAAAGGCACTCCCCTGACCCTCCAAAAGCACTCCCCTGACCCTCCAAAAGCACTCCCCTGACCCTCCAAAAGCACTCCCCTGACCCACCAAAAGCACTCCCCTGACCCTCCAAAAGCACTCCCCTGACCCTCCAAAAGCACTCCCCTGACCCTCCAAAAGCACTCCCCTGACCCACCAAAAGCACTCCCCTGACCCTCCAAAAGCACTCCCCTGACCCTCCAAAAGCACTCCCCTGACCCTCCAAAAGCACTCCCCTGACCCACCAAAAGCACTCCCCTGACCCTCCAAAAGCACTCCCCTGACCCACCAAAAGCACTCCCCTGATAGCAGCAAATTTAAAACGTCTCAAATTTCTGAAATTATAGCTTTATTGTGTGGCTTGGCCGCACAGACATCGTGAAAGGCAAAACGATCATTTGGAAAACTATTGATGTCCCACTCCTCAACACCATTTTAAAAAATGTGTGCTTTTTTGGGCCAATGCCCTGGAACGAGTTTATAAAAGTACAACTGCTGATTCACGCTTAGCAATGTTGATCTTCAACCGTTTACAACAATAATGTTCAATTTTCCCATTAATGACTATGCACTGTGCACTGGGCCGTCTGGCCCACACTGGGACGTCTGGCCCACACACTGGGCCGTCTGGCCCACACTGGGACGTCTGGCCCACACTGGGACGTCTGGCCCACACTGGAGAAGTCCGTCTCCACCTGGACCTGCTAAAACGAGGAACAAGATTCATCTGTGAAAACATAAAACACACTAAACATATTGATGTGCGTCCCATGTCCTCCTGGTTGTCACGAAGACAAATACAGATCAAAATACAAAGCTCTGTCCAGAAAAGTGCTTCAGATGTTTACCGTAGACAATCCATTTATGCTGAGATGTGTGGAAACTTAAACGTGTTCCTCGAAGTCTTATCGTGGCAACACTAAATGGTATTGGGTTCCCTTCAGAGTCCTCTGACAGCCCCCAGGGGGCGCTGAAACATTACAGTCCACAACGTCCTTTACATGGAACGGATTCATACAAAGAACCTGCCACACACTTTGTACGTCTCCACTTGGGACGTCCTCTGCCCTAAAGCGGCCCGTGTCCACCTGAGAACATTCCTCTGCTTGACTGCTGCTTTGAGGAGGAACTGGAGCAGCCCATGACGTCCACTTAGGACGTCCACTCAGGACGTCCACTCAGGACGTCCACTCAGGGGACACTCCAAATATGCCCTTTCATCTGTGCTATTCAACGGCCCCTGCAATTAAAAATAAACTGGATTTCTCATGTTCATATTGAAATTCCCTCAGTAAATTCCCTGTACTTCCTGTGACGGTGCTGCCGGCTCTAGCTCCTCCTTCATATGGAATATTTGCATAAATATATATTTATTGTTGAATCGGCTTGTGCCGTGTCCAGAACACTCTGGTTTCTTCAGAACTTTGGGGATTTGGCATAATAGAACTATAATTTGTAACGTCTATAATGTTTCCTCTCCTCAGTGCCAATGATCTGACCCTTCTCAAACTCACTGACATATTTTCCATGACCACGGGATTTGTCTTTCCACATGTTTGTTTCAGAAATAAGAAGAAACTCACTGCATCAGTCGGGTTCAAATTCTGAAGACCATCGCTTACAGCAGTTCTCCAGCAGGAGGAGAGGACCTTCTGGATTAGTCGAGCCCAAGTGGCCCCAGGCAGTGTGAATATGTGAACCTGGAGCCCTTTTTTATACTGACCAACCATAGAAGACGTATGGTCTGTTCCACGATGATGTCGCAGTTTTCAATTCTAATGTCAAAGTGATCCACATGATGTCAAAGGCCCAATCCCTTCAGCCCTGGGCCTCAGACACTTTGATCTGCTGCAAGTGGAACAAATGTATGTGTTGCATTTGTATGTTTCATATTATCCTCTGTCCAGCTGTTTTCACCACAGAGCCTCAGTCTGCTGCTCTACAGAGGACGTCATCCTGCAGAGGACGTCATCCTGCAGAGGACGTCATCCTGCAGAGGACGTCATCCTACAGAGGACGTCATCCTACAGAGGACGTCATCCTGCAGAGGACGTCATCCTACAGACGTCATCCTACAGAGGACGTCATCCTACAGAGGACGTCATCCTGCAGACGTCATCCTACAGAGGACGTCATCCTACAGAGGACGTCATCCTGCAGAGGACGTCATCCTGCAGAGGACGTCATCCTACAGACGTCATCCTACAGAGGACGTCATCCTACAGAGGACGTCATCCTACAGACGTCATCCTACAGAGGACGTCATCCTACAGAGGACGTCATCCTGCAGAGGACGTCATCCTGCAGAGGACGTCATCCTGCAGAGGACGTCATCCTACAGAGGACGTCATCCTACAGAGGACGTCATCCTACAGAGGACGTCATCCTGCAGAGGACGTCATCCTACAGACGTCATCCTACAGAGGACGTCATCCTACAGAGGACGTCATCCTGCAGACGTCATCCTACAGAGGACGTCATCCTGCAGACGTCATCCTACAGAGGACGTCATCCTACAGAGGACGTCATCCTGCAGACGTCATCCTACAGAGGACGTCATCCTACAGAGGACTTTATCCTGCAGGGGACGTCATCCTACAGAGGACGTCATCCTGCAGAGGACGTCATCCTGCAGAGGACGTCATCCTGCAGAGGACGTCATCCTACAGAGGACGTCATCCTACAGAGGACGTCATCCTGCAGAGGACGTCATCCTACAGACGTCATCCTACAGAGGACGTCATCCTACAGAGGACGTCATCCTGCAGACGTCATCCTACAGAGGACGTCATCCTACAGAGGACGTCATCCTGCAGAGGACGTCATCCTGCAGAGGACGTCATCCTACAGACGTCATCCTACAGAGGACGTCATCCTACAGAGGACGTCATCCTACAGACGTCATCCTACAGAGGACGTCATCCTACAGAGGACGTCATCCTGCAGAGGACGTCATCCTGCAGAGGACGTCATCCTGCAGAGGACGTCATCCTACAGAGGACGTCATCCTACAGAGGACGTCATCCTACAGAGGACGTCATCCTGCAGAGGACGTCATCCTACAGACGTCATCCTACAGAGGACGTCATCCTACAGAGGACGTCATCCTGCAGACGTCATCCTACAGAGGACGTCATCCTGCAGACGTCATCCTACAGAGGACGTCATCCTACAGAGGACGTCATCCTGCAGACGTCATCCTACAGAGGACGTCATCCTACAGAGGACTTTATCCTGCAGGGGACGTCATCCTACAGAGGACGTCATCCTGCAGAGGACGTCATCCTGCAGAGGACGTCATCCTACAGAGGACGTCATCCTGCAGAGGACTTTATCCTGCAGGGGACGTCATCCTACAGAGGACGTCATCCTACAGAGGACATCATCCTGCAGAGGACGTCATCCTACAGAGGACGTCATCCTGCAGAGGACGTCATCCTGCAGGGGACGTCATCCTACAGAGGATGTCATCCTACAGAGGACTTCATCCTGCAGGGGACGTCATCCTGCAGGGGACGTCATCCTACAGGGGACGTCATCCTGCAGAGGACGTCATCCTACAGAGGAGGACGTCATCCTGCAGGGGACGTCATCCTACAGAGGACGTCACCTACAGAGGACGTCATCCTGCAGAGGACGTCATCCTACAGAGGACTTCATCCTGCAGGGGACGTCATCCTGCAGGGGACGTCATCCTGCAGGGGACGTCATCCTGCAGGGGACGTCATCCTACAGGGGACGTCATCCTGCAGAGGACGTCATCCTGCAGAGGACGTCATCCTACAGAGGACGTCATCCTACAGAGGACTTTATCCTGCAGGGGACGTCATCCTACAGAGGACGTCATCCTACAGAGGACATCATCCTGCAGAGGACGTCATCCTACAGAGGACGTCATCCTGCAGAGGACGTCATCCTGCAGGGGACGTCATCCTACAGAGGATGTCATCCTACAGAGGACATCATCCTGCAGGGGACGTCATCCTACAGGGGACGTCATCCTGCAGAGGACGTCATCCTACAGAGGAGGACGTCATCCTGCAGAGGACGTCATCCTACAGAGGACGTCACCTACAGAGGACGTCATCCTGCAGGGGACGTCATCCTGCAGGGGACGTCATCCTACAGGGGACGTCATCCTGCAGAGGACGTCATCCTGCAGGGGACGTCATCCTACAGAGGACGTCATCCTGCAGGGGACGTCATCCTACAGAGGACGTCATCCTGCAGGGGGCTGACCCAAGCTGCATGTACGGGACATTTGAGCTCAGCCCGGCAGACAATACCCGCTGTGAGGTCACTGTGAGGTCACTGTGAGGTCACTGTGAGGTCACTGTGAGGTCACTGTGAGGTCACTGCGAGATCACTGTGAGACTGCTGTGAGTGATTTACCACGTGCCATTGTATGTACTCAACTCTTATCCCCTTATTATAATGTTATTATAGTGTTATAATGTTATTATAGTGTTATTATAATGTTATAGTGTTATTAGTGTTATTATGATCTTATTATAGTGTTATTATAGTGTTAGTGTTATTATAGTGTTATTATGTTATTATAGTGTTATAGTGTTATTGTTATAATGTTGTAGTGTTATCATAGTGTTATTATAATGTTATTATTGTGTTATTACAATGTTATTATAGTGTTAGTATAGTCTTATTATAATGTTATTATAGTGTTATTATAATGTCATCGTGTTATCATAGTGTTATCATAGTCTTATTATAGTGTTATTATAGTGTTACCTTTTTTGTCACAAAGTCAAGCTTTTACAATAAACTTCTTTGGGGGAAAACACAAAATGTACTAATTAGTAAAACATAAAAAGTAAATAGTTCTTATGTGAAAATAGAGCAGCTCCTCAGTAAATACACTGGCGCTCCACGCGAGTCTCTTTTGGGGCCCGTTAGCTGCAGTACCACGGAGTGGCCACTAATCAAACGGGCGCTCTGACACAGGGGGCGCGTCTTGTCTAGTTCATATTATAGATCCACGATGAGGACGAGCAGGTGGAATCTGTCCTCTGTGCTTCTCACCTGGCTCCTCCTTCCCCTCCTGGCTCCTCCTTCCCCTCCTGGCTCCTCCCTCCCCTCCTGGCTCCTCCCTCCCCTCCTGGCTCCTCCCTCCCCTCCTGGCTCCTCCCCCCCTCGCCCTGGTCCCAGCAGCAAAGAAGCAGACGTGGCTCCGACTCCGGCTCCGACTCCGGCTCCGGCTCCGGCTCCGGTCCTCCTCTAACAGGCCCGGGCTGATGGATGGGCTCTGGCTGCCTGTGCGATGCATTCTGGGACCTCCTGGACGCTCCTGGACACCTGCCTGCTGATGGATGCCTCCGATCCGGCACCGCCAGAGAACAAGTGCACCTCCACGTGCACCTCGTATGTACGGCCAGATGTGGGTGGCCGGGGGGAGGTGGGCGGGGCAGGAAGTGAGCAATCGACGGCGGGAGACAGACAGGACGACGGGGGGAGAAGATAAAGAAGCAGAGCCAGCGACCTACATGTGTTTCTCATTAGCCTCTGAGTGCTAACAGCGTAAGCTACATAACTCAGCACACATGCACCGACCCAAACTGTGGAGGCGAGCGCACCTGCCATGGAAACGGCCCGACAGGGGAGCGCACCTGCCATGGAAACGGGCCGACAGGGGAGAAACGAAAGAGGAAATATAGAAAAGGGAATGTTATTTCAATACCAGCTGCTAGAATATTACAAGGAAGGTATTTTATTCATATCAAGCCGTTAGTCAATAACATCTTCACAAAGACAGATCCTTATCAACATTTGTACAATTGATTCTGTCATATTTACAGGCTTTTATGTTGGATGCCCTTCCTGTGGGTCTAGTGCAATAACATAGTGCAACTTTAACCATTATTTCCCTCAAATCTGACAAATCTGTTTTTCCCAAATGCAAATTCAAAAACACTTTCTTGGGACTTTTCCGCTCAGAACTCAGCTCTGACAAACGTCCAGGCGCGACTGAAAGTGTGTGATTATAATCATGTCCTCTCCAGATCATTGGCTTCTGGAGGATGTGCTCCCTCCACTTCATCAGGCCGTGTGGAGATGAGCTGCGTGGCCCCTGGAGGAGTCCCCCACGGGCCCCGGAGCCACTTTTGGATGGCTGAAGGTCAGGCCCCTATCGTAGTGTTTAAGTGTTCTCTAATCACGACGAGGTCCACACTGCACAAGCATCACAAGGACAATGTGCTGAATGTCTCCCTCGCTCTTCACCCCAGCAAAGACAGCAATACCAACTAAATATAATAACAGTGATGGTTTTGAGAGTGATAATCTCAATATGACCTTTTTATGCATCAACATAAAATAATGTTTATGTGTATTTCATATCTGTATGTATATGTGTGTAATATAGATGTACTGTGTATGTATGTGTAATATACATGTACTGTGTATGTATATGTGTGTAATATACATGTACTGTGTATGTATATGTGTGTAATATACATGTACTGTGTATGTATATGTGTGTAATATACATGTACTGTGTATGTATATGTGTGTAATATACATGTACTGTGTATGTATGTGTAATATACATGTACTGTGTATGTATATGTGTGTAATATACATGTACTGTGTATGTATATGTGTGTAATATACATGTACTGTGTATGTATGTGTAATATACATGTACTGTGTATGAATATGTGTGTAATATACATGTACTGTGTATGAATATGTGTGTAATATACATGTACTGTGTATGTATGTGTAATATACATGTACTGTGTATGTATATGTGTGTAATATACATGTACTGTGTATGTATATGTGTGTAATATACATGTACTGTGTATGTATATGTGTGTAATATACATGTACTGTGTATGTATATGTGTGTAATATACATGTACTGTGTATGTATATGTGTGTAATATACATGTACTGTGTATGTATATGTGTGTAATATACATGTACTGTGTATGTATATGTGTGTAATATACATGTACTGTGTATGTATATGTGTGTAATATACATGTACTGTGTATGTATATGTGTATAATATACATGTACTGTGTATGTATATGTGTGTAATATACATGTACTGTGTATGTATGTGTAATATACATGTACTGTGTATGTATATGTGTGTAATATACATGTACTGTGTATGTATATGTGTGTAATATACATGTACTGTGTATGTATATGTGTGTAATATACATGTACTGTGTATGTATATGTGTGTAATATACATGTACTGTGTATGTATGTGTAATATACATGTACTGTGTATGTATATGTGTGTAATATACATGTACTGTGTATGTATATGTGTGTAATATACATGTACTGTGTATGTATATGTGTGTAATATACATGTACTGTGTATGTATATGTGTGTAATATACATGTACTGTTTATGTAGATGTGTGTAATATACATGTACTGTGTATGTATGTGTAATATACATGTACTGTGTATGTATATGTGTGTAATATACATGTACTGTGTATGTATATGTGTGTAATATACATGTACTGTGTATGTATATGTGTGTAATATACATGTACTGTGTATGTATATGTGTGTAATATACATGTACTGTGTATGTATATGTGTATAATATACATGTACTGTGTATGTATATGTGTGTAATATACATGTACTGTGTATGTATATGTGTGTAATATACATGTACTGTGTATGTATATGTGTGTAATATACATGTACTGTGTATGTATATGTGTGTAATATACATGTACTGTGTATGTATATGTGTATAATATACATGTACTGTGTATGTATATGTGTGTAATATACATGTACTGTGTATGTATATGTGTGTAATATACATGTACTGTGTATGTATATGTGTGTAATATACATGTACTGTGTATGTATATGTGTGTAATATACATGTACTGTGTATGTATATGTGTATAATATACATGTACTGTGTATGTATATGTGTGTAATATACATGTACTGTGTATGTATATGTGTGTAATATACATGTACTGTGTATGTATATGTGTGTAATATACATGTACTGTGTATGTATATGTATATGTGTGTAATATACATGTACTGTGTATGTATGTGTGTAATATACATGTACTGTGTATGTATATGTATATGTGTGTAATATACATGTACTGTGTATGTATATGTGTGTAATATACATGTACTGTGTATGTATGTGTAATATACATGTACTGTGTATGTATATGTGTGTAATATACATGTACTGTGTATGTATATGTGTATAATATACATGTACTGTGTATGTATATGTGTGTAATATACATGTACTGTGTATGTATATGTGTGTAATATACATGTACTGTGTATGTATATGTGTGTAATATACATGTACTGTGTATGTATATGTGTGTAATATACATGTACTGTGTATGTATATGTATATGTGTGTAATATACATGTACTGTGTATGTATATGTGTGTAATATACATGCACTGTGTATGTATATGTGTGTAATATACATGTACTGTGTATGTATATGTGTGTAATATACATGTACTGT
Source organism: Eucyclogobius newberryi (assembly GCF_026437365.1). Lineage (NCBI taxonomy): Eukaryota > Metazoa > Chordata > Actinopteri > Gobiiformes > Gobiidae > Eucyclogobius > Eucyclogobius newberryi. Next base: position 16,460 of record NW_027316263.1, on the reverse strand, counting down.
GTATGTATATGTGTGTAATATACATGTACTGTGTATGTATGTGTAATATACATGTACTGTGTATGTATATGTGTGTAATATACATGTACTGTGTATGTATATGTGTGTAATATACATGTACTGTGTATGTATATGTGTGTAATATACATGTACTGTGTATGTATATGTGTGTAATATACATGTACTGTGTATGTATATGTGTGTAATATACATGTACTGTGTATGTATATGTGTGTAATATACATGCACTGTGTATGTATATGTGTGTAATATACATGTACTGTGTATGTATATGTGTGTAATATACATGTACTGTGTATGTATATGTGTGTAATATACATGTACTGTGTATGTATATGTGTGTAATATACATGTACTGTGTATGTATATGTGTGTAATATACATGTACTGTTTATGTATATGTATATGTGTGTAATATACATGTACTGTGTATGTATGTGTGTAATATACATGTACTGTGTATGTATATGTGTGTAATATACATGTACTGTGTATGTATATGTGTGTAATATACATGTACTGTTTATGTATATATATAAAAATAACAACATGTCTATGTTACCATCGTTATTTTCATTTTGTATTTCATTTTTTATGTATATTTTTGAAAAAACATTTGTGTATAAAAAAAGTATTTCCTCAACAAAATGTTTTCATTGTTTTAATTTAGATTAAAAATTGTTTCTACTTTTCTGTTTCTTATTTCTGTTATTTCCCCTATCTTTATTTCTGCTGAGACCGGGGGAAGTCAGGGGCCTCTCAATGCTGAGGCCGGGGGAAGTCAGGGGCCTCTCTGCTGAGGCCGGGGGGAAGTCGGGGGCCTCTCAATGCTGAGGCCGGGGGGAAGTCGGGGGCCTCTCAATGCTGAAGCCGGGGGGGAAGTCAGGGGCCTCTCAATGCTGAGACCGGGGGAAGTCGGGGGCCTCTCAATGCTGAGACCGGGGGAGAAGTCAGGGGCCTCTCAATGCTGAGGCCGGGGGAAGTCAGGGGCCTCTCTGCTGAGGCCGGGGGAAGTCAGGGGCTTCTCTACTGAGGCCGGGGGAAGTCAGGGGCCTCTCAATGCTGAGACCGGGGGAAGTCAGGGGCCTCTCTGCTGAGGCCGGGGGAAGTCAGGGGCCTCTCTGCTGAGGCCGGGGGAGAAGTCAGGGGCCTCTCAATGCTGAGGCCGGGGGAAGTCAGGGGCCTCTCTGCTGAGGCCGGGGGGAAGTCGGGGGCCTCTCAATGCTGAGGCCGGGGGAAGTCGGGGGCCTCTCAATGCTGAAGCCGGGGGGGAAGTCAGGGGCCTCTCAATGCTGAGACCGGGGGAAGTCGGGGGCCTCTCAATGCTGAGGCCGGAATGCTGAGGCCGGGGGGGAAGTCGGGGGCCTCTCAATGCTGAGACCGGGGGAAGTCGGGGACCTCTCAATGCTGAGGCCGGGGGGGTGTTGGGGGTCTCTCAATGCTGAGGCCAGGGGGAAGTCAGGGGCCTCTCAATGCTGAGGCCAGGGGGAAGTCGGGGGCCTCTCTGCTGAGGCCGGGGGGGGTCTCTCTGCTGAGGCCGGGGGGGAAGTCGGGGGCCTCTCAATGCTGAGGCCGGGGGGAAGTCGGGGGCCTCTCTGCTGAGGCCGGGGGGGAAGTCGGGGGTCTCTCTGCTGAGGCCGGGGGGGGAAGTCGGGGGCCTCTCTGCTGAGGCCGGGGGGGAAGTCGGGGGCCTCTCTGCTGAGGCCGGGGGGGAGTCGGGGGCCTCTCTGCTGAGGCCGGGGGGGAGTCGGGGGCCTCTCTGCTGAGGCCGGGGGGGAAGTCGGGGCCTCTCTGCTGAGGCTGGGGGGGAGTCGGGGGCCTCTCTGCTGAGGCCGGGGGGGAAGTCGGGGGCCTCTCTGCTGAGGCTGGGGGGGAGTCGGGGGCCTCTCTGCTGAGGCTGGGGGGGGAGTCGGGGGCCTCTCTGCTGAGGCCTGGGGGGAGTCGGGGGCCTCTCTGCTGAGGCTGGGGGGGAGTCGGGGGCCTCTCTGCTGAGGCCGGGGGGGAAGTCGGGGGCCTCTCTGCTGAGGCTGGGGGGGAGTCGGGGGCCTCTCTGCTGAGGCCGGGGGGGGTCTCTCTGCTGAGGCCGGGGGGGAAGTCGGGGGCCTCTCAATGCTGAGGCCGGGGGGAAGTCGGGGGCCTCTCAATGCTGAGGCCGGGGGGAAGTCGGGGGCCTCTCTGCTGAGGCCTGGGGGGGAGTCGGGGGCCTCTCTGCTGAGGCTGGGGGGGAGTCGGGGGCCTCTCTGCTGAGGCCGGGGGGGAAGTCGGGGGCCTCTCTGCTGAGGCTGGGGGGGAGTCGGGGGCCTCTCTGCTGAGGCCTGGGGGGGAGTCGGGGGCCTCTCTGCTGAGGCCGGGGGGGAAGTCGGGGGCCTCTCTGCTGAGGCTGGGGGGGAGTCGGGGGCCTCTCTGCTGAGGCTGGGGGGGAGTCAGGGGCCTCTCTGCTGAGGCCGGGGGGGAAGTCGGGGGCCTCTCTGCTGAGGCTGGGGGGGAGTCGGGGGCCTCTCTGCTGAGGCCTGGGGGGAGTCGGGGGCCTCTCTGCTGAGGCCTGGGGGGAGTCGGGGGCCTCTCTGCTGAGGCCGGGGGGGAAGTCGGGGGCCTCTCTGCTGAGGCTGGGGGGGAGTCGGGGGCCTCTCTGCTGAGGCTGGGGGGGAGTCAGGGGCCTCTCTGCTGAGGCCGGGGGGGAAGTCGGGGGCCTCTCTGCTGAGGCTGGGGGGGAGTCGGGGGCCTCTCTGCTGAGGCCTGGGGGGAGCCGGGGGCCTCTCTGCTGAGGCCTGGGGGGAGTCGGGGGCCTCTCTGCTGAGGCCTGGGGGGAGTCGGGGGCCTCTCTGCTGAGGCCTGGGGGGAGTCGGGGGCCTCTCAAAGGGAGAAAAACATTTATATCAAATATAATCAACTTGTGTTTTACACAAACTAAAACTAAAGGACTAAAATATTAGCAAATCCAGCAACAAATCGAATTGATCTAATGATGAGATAAAACAAATACATTTAACATTAAGTTTTCTAGATTGAACTTAAACCTGCTCAGGACGACATATAACCTGGAACATCTTCACTTTATGGTCAGTTCACACTACAACACTCTAAGCTACACTACAAACCAGCCCTTATGCTAACTGCTCCTTTAAGCTGTCGTTCATTAGGAAACACATCGCTCCTCCTCCTCAGCAGCAGCCCCGCCCCCAGCAGCCCCGCCCCCCCGCTCTCCCAGGATGCCGAGGTGAGCTCATGTGTTTGCACTTAAAGGCAGGTTAACTCTGACAAATTGAATTTAATGCCCAATTTGGAGCTTATAGGGCAGGTGCTTCTCGTTTGACTTCTTATAGTTCGCCCGGAATGTTTGGAAGAGTTGTGAAAGGAGTTGAAGCTGAACCGTGGCTTGATGAACCTTGCAGCGTGGCCTCGGGCAAAGCCAACATCTCCGCACTGAGCCACGTAGCACACTAGCCAAGAGTACATTAGCGCTCATCTGACTCAAGTTCTCCTGTTGGCACCACACCTCACGGCTCTTACACGTCTGACATCTCCTCGCATGTCAACAAACTCTCAATTAAATTTTCACAAACCAGCTCCCATACCATAACCCCTGAGCCCGCCACAACTCCAAAGGCTACGAGGAGCGCCGAGCGTGTAATCAGGCCTATTTCTGAACCCAATTCCTCTGTGGGCAAAGAGAGAGGAGATCGGGAGGAGATCGCAGGTCATCCGCTACAGCACATTCTGCTCATAAATATATGGCTAAATGGTAAATAATCTTTGTTTCCTGGACCACCGATACGTCCCGCTCATCCCGGCCCACACACTGGTTTCCGGGGGCAGCAGTACGTGACACGATAATGTAATAAGGTAAGCTTCACTTAAAGACAGGAAAGCGGTGTCGAATGTTTTTTATTTTACGGCTTAAAACGGAATGGATAATGTGCTGGTGATGGCTCCGGGGGCGGGGGGAGTGCAGGGGGGGTGCACGGGGGGGGGGGGGGGGGGAGTGCAGGGGGGGTGCACGGGGAGGGGGGGGGTGCAGGGGGGGGGTGCACTGGGGGGGAGGCACATAAGCTAACACTTGCTCCTGGACCGGTTTGTTTTCCTACAGCTTCAGTCCGGCCTCATGTCCCACGCTACAAAGGCGCTGCAGCTGAATCTGGACCTGTGCACGTGACCCCGGCGTGACCTCACCATGACCCCTCCGACAGGAAGCATCTCCACGAGCAAAGTGAATATGTATATTTATATTTACTGTAGAGAGAGAAACTTTATAATCCGCTCCTTTAATAGTGTAGTTAGTGTTAGTTAATGTTAGTTAGTTAGTTAGTTAGTTAATGTTAGTTAGTTAATGTTAGTTAGTTAGTGTTAGTTAGTTAGTGTTAGTTAGTTAGTGTTAGTTAGTTAGTTAGTGTTAGTTAGTGTTAGTTAGTGTTAGTTAGTGTTAGTTAGTTAGTGTTAGTTAGTTAGTTAGTGTTAGTTAGTGTTAGTTAGTGTTAGTTAGTTAGTTAGTGTTAGTTAGTTAGTTAGTGTTAGTTGGTGTTAGTTGGTGTTAGTTAGTTAGTTAGTGTTAGTTAGTGTTAGTTAGTGTTAGTTAGTTAGTGTTAGTTAGTTAGTTAGTGTTAGTTAGTGTTAGTTAGTGTTAGTTAGTTAGTTAGTGTTAGTTAGTTAGTTAGTGTTAGTTGGTGTTAGTTGGTGTTAGTTAGTTAGTTAGTGTTAGTTAGTTAGTTAGTTAGTGTTAGTTGGTGTTAGTTGGTGTTAGTTAGTTGGTTGGTTAGTTAGTTAGTTAGTGTTAGTTAGTGTTATTTAGTGTTAGTTAGTTAGTGTTAGTTAGTGTTAGTTAGTGTTAGTTAGTGTTAGTTAATGTTAGTTAGTGTTAGTCAGTTAGTGTTAGTTAGTGTTAGTTAGTGTTAGTTAGTGTTAGTTAGTTAGTGTTAGTTAGTTTGTGTTAGTTAGTGTTAGTTAGTGTTAGTTAGTTAGTTAGTTAGTGTTAGTTAGTTAGTTAGTGTTAGTTGGTGTTAGTTGGTGTTAGTTAGTTAGTTAGTGTTAGTTAGTTAGTTAGTGTTAGTTGGTGTTAGTTGGTGTTAGTTAGTGTTAGTTAGTTGGTTAGTTAGTGTTTGTTAGTGTTAGTTAGTGTTGGTTAGTTAGTGTTAGTTAGTGTTAGTTAGTGTTAGTTAGTGTTAGTTAGTTAGTTAGTGTTAGTTAGTTAGTTTGTGTTAGTTAGTTAGTTTGTGTTAGTTAGTGTTAGTTGGTGTTAGTTGGTGTTAGTTGGTGTTAGTTGGTGTTAGTTAGTTGGTTAGTTAGTTAGTTAGTGTTAGTTAGTTAGTGTTAGTTAGTGTTAGTTAGTGTTAGTTAGTGTTATTTAGTGTTATTTAGTTAGTGTTAGTTAGTGTTAGTTAGTGTTAGTTGGTGTTAGTTAGTTGGTTAGTTAGTTAGTTAGTGTTAGTTAGTGTTATTTAGTGTTATTTAGTTAGTGTTAGTTAGTGTTAGTTAGTGTTAGTTAGTGTTAGTTAGTGTTAGTTAGTTGGTTAGAGGCTCAGGGTTCACACTTGCTGCGATGGGTCGGTTGTCATGGCGATACGGTTTGTTTGGAAGTGTGAACTCAGCCGCACTCCTCGTGTGTCCAGTCGCATCACATTCAAACATTTGCCTGGTGTATTTTAAGTGTAATTTTCCCAAAACAAGTGACAAATGTTATCAGGAAAATCAATAAAAAACATATTTGTAGAGCACAAGTCATACAAATTGTGCTTTAGAATCCTAAAAACACACTCAAATCACAATAAATACAGGTGTAATACACTATTTGAAAGGTTAGAAATGTTTCTGGTGATGAGCATGGAAATGATGCAAGTGGTGCTCAGGCTGAGCTACTGCATTATACAACAAAGATATTTGTATACAATATATATCAAAACATTATGTTTGAATGAAAATGGCTCAAGCAAAGACATACTTTATAGAAGACGCTACATTCACTACAGTTACTGCTCAACAACAGCAGTGTTAATAAATGTGTAATGATGCACTAATGTGACGGCATCAAAGACCTGCACCGTTCTTCAAACACCTCAAATGAAGTGGAAACGTTTCAACTCATTTGACCTAAAAATGATGAAATAGGACTTGGTGACTTACAACCTCATCTCCCCATTTCCCTCCGGGCACTCAAATGTAAACAGGGCTCATTAGCATATGAATTAGCTGCATAGCATCCCCTGCGCCCCCTGGAGGATGTTATGCAGCAGGAAACCTGCCAAAAAGTGCTAAAGCTAAAGAAAGAGTTAGCTTCAGAGTTAGCTTCAGAGTTCGCTTCAGAGTTCGCTTCAGAGTTAGCGTCAGAGTTCGCTTCAGAGTTAGCGTCAGAGTTAGCGTCAGAGTTCGCTTCAGAGTTAGCGTCAGAGTTAGCGTCAGAGTTCACTTCAGAGTTCGCTTCAGAGTTCGCTTCAGAGTTAGCTTCAGAGTTAGCTTCAGAGTTAGCGTCAGAGTTCGCGTCAGAGTTCGCTTCAGAGTTAGCTTCAGAGTTAGCTTCAGAGTTAGCTTCAGAGTTAGCGTCAGAGTTCGCTTCAGAGTTAGCTTCAGAGTTAGCTTCAGAGTTAGCTTCAGAGTTAGCGTCAGAGTTAGCTTCAGAGTTAGCGTCAGAGTTCGCTTCAGAGTTAGCTTCAGAGTTAGCGTCAGAGTTAGCTTCAGAGTTCGCTTCAGAGTTAGCTTCAGAGTTAGCTTCAGAGTTAGCTTCAGAGTTCGCTTCAGAGTTAGCTTCAGAGTTAGCTTCAGAGTTAGCTTCAGAGTTAGCTTCAGAGTTAGCTTCAGAGTTAGCTTCAGAGTTAGCTTCAGAGTTCGCTTCAGAGTTAGCTTCAGAGTTAGCTTCAGAGTTAGCTTCAGAGTTAGCTTCAGAGTTAGTGTCAGAGTTCGCTTCAGAGTTCAGGGTCATGAATGGAAGAGAACAGACTCATTTTGAAGAGGTTTAACACACAAATACCAAGTAATCCAGTCATATAGTTTTTGCTAATTGCATAATGAATGGCTTATGTTTTACAATTAAAATGTTATTTTTAAGAGGGAGAACTTGAGTGAAATATGCTAGCCTATTTTGATGCCAAACTAGACCAAACCAAATAAATAAAGACCACATAAATGTAATGCTTCATTGTGTTATTTTTACATACATATATAGGATTTTTTTCTAGCACAGTTTAGTGTAGCAAATATTTTTTCACATTTCTCTGAAACAAAACGTCCTGCTCCTGCTGAATGTACGCTATTAATTTCATTATCTCGAGAACTTAGCTTTAAAAAGCACCTTGGCAGTCCGGGGTTCCAACCTGGGAATGGCGTGGGCGCTGGGCGAGCTGTTTTCCTTCTTGTGTTGTGGAGGAAAACAAACGTGCTCTGGTTGGGGCTGGTTCCCCTCCGGCTCTCTCCCACGTCCACAGCTTATCCACATCTGCAATAATAAGGCCGCCTCATTTGTTGTGATTAGGTCTTTTATCTGCGACCTGCATCTTCCCTGTTCCTCTGCACCTCCCACAGAACGCACACAGGAACGCACACGGAACGGACATGGGATGACGCACACGGAACACACAGGGAACGCACACGGAACGCACACAGAACGCACACGGAACGCACACGAACGCACACGGAACGCACACGGGACGCACACAGAACGCACACGGAACGAACACAGGAACGCACACAGGAACGCACATGGAACGCACACAGAACGCACACGGAACGGACACGGAACGAACACAGGAACGCACACAGGAACGCACATGGAACGCACACAGAACGCACACGGAACGGACACGGGACGCACACGGGAACGCACACAGAACGCACATAGGAACGCACACGGAACGGACATGGGACGACGCACAAGGAACGCACACGGAACGGACACGGGACGCACACGGGAACGCACACAGGAACGCACATGGAACGCACACAGAACGCACACGGAACGGACACGGGACGCACACGGGAACGCACACAGAACGCACACAGGAACGCACACGGAATGGACATGGGACGACGCACAAGGAACGCACACGGAACGCACATGGAACGCACACGGAACGCACATGGAACGCACACGGAATGCACACGGAACGTACACGGAACGCACACGGAACGCACACAGAACGCACACGGAACGCACACGGAACGCACACGGGACGCACAGGGAACGCACAAGGGAACGCACACGGGACGCACACGGAACGTACACGGAACGCACACGGGACGCACAGGGAACGCACAGGGAACGCACACGGGACGCACACGGAACGCACAAGGGAACGCACACGGGACGCACACGGAACGCACAAGGGAACGCACACGGAACGTACACGGAACGCACACGGGACGCACACGGAACGCACAGGGAACGCACACGGGACGAACACGGAAAGCGCACAAGGGAACGCACACGGGACGCACACGGAACGCACAAGGGAACGCACACGGGACGCACACGGAAAGCGCACAAGGGAACGCACACGGGACGCACACGGAACGCGCATGGAACGCACACGGAACGCACACGGAACGTACATGGAACGCACACGGGACGCACACGGAACGCACACGGGACGCACACGGAACGCACAGGGAACGCATACGGGACGAACACGGAGCGCACACAGGAACGCACATGGAACGCACACAGAACGCACACGGAACGGACACGGGACGCACACGGGAACGCACACAGAACGCACATAGGAACGCACACGGAACGGACATGGGACGACGCACAAGGAACGCACACGGAACGGACACGGGACGCACACGGGAACGCACACAGGAACGCACATGGAACGCACACAGAACGCACACGGAACGGACACGGGACGCACACGGGAACGCACACAGAACGCACACAGGAACGCACACGGAATGGACATGGGACGACGCACAAGGAACGCACACGGAACGCACATGGAACGCATACGGAACGCACATGGAACGCACACGGAACGCATACGGAACGTACACGGAACGCACACGGAACGCACACAGAACGCACACGGAACGCACACGGAACGCACACGGGACGCACACGGAACGCACAAGGGAACGCACACGGGACGCACACGGAACGTACACGGAACGCACACGGGACGCACAGGGAACGCACAGGGAACGCACACGGGACGCACACGGAACGCACAAGGGAACGCACACGGGACGCACACGGAACGCACAAGGGAACGCACACGGAACGTACACGGAACGCACACGGGACGCACACGGAACGCACAGGGAACGCACACGGGACGCACACGGAAAGCGCACAAGGGAACGCACACGGGACGCACACGGAACGCACAAGGGAACGCACACGGGACGCACACGGAAAGCGCACAAGGGAACGCACACGGGACGCACACGGAACGCGCATGGAACGCACACGGAACGCACACGGAACGTACATGGAACGCACACGGGACGCACACGGAACGCACACGGGACGCACACGGAACGCACAGGGAACGCATACGGGACGAACACGGAGCGCACAAGGGAACGCACACGGGACGCACACGGAACGCACAGGGAACGCACAGGGAACGCACACGGAACGCACACGGAACGTACACGGAACGCACAGGGAACGCACACGTAACGCACACGGAACGTACACGGAACGCACACGGAACGTACACGGAACGCACAGGGAACGCATAAGGAACGCACACGGAACGCACACGGAACGAACACAGGAACGCACACAGGAACGCACATGGAACGCACACAGAACGCACACGGAACGGACACGGGACGCACACGGGAACGCACACAGAACGCACATAGGAACGCACACGGAACGGACATGGGACGACGCACAAGGAACGCACACGGAACGGACACGGAACGCACACGGGAACGCACACAGGAACGCACATGGAACGCACACAGAACGCACACGGAACGGACACGGGACGCACACGGGAACGCACACAGAACGCACACAGGAACGCACACGGAATGGACATGGGACGACGCACAAGGAACGCACACGGAACGCACATGGAACGCACACGGAACGCACATGGAACGCACACGGAACGCACACGGAACGTACACGGAACGCACACGGAACGCACACAGAACGCACACGGAACGCACACCGAACGCACACGGGACGCACACGGAACGCACAGGGAACGCACACGGGACGCACACGGAACGCACAAGGGAACGCACACGGAACGCACAGGGAACGCATACGGGACGAACACGGAACGCACAGGGAACGCACAAGGGAACGCACACGGGACGCACACGGAACGTACACGGAACGCACACGGGACGCACAGGGAACGCACAGGGAACGCACACGGGACGCACACGGAACGCACAAGGGAACGCACACGGGACGCACACGGAACGCACAAGGGAACGCACACGGAACGTACACGGAACGCACACGGGACGCACACGGAACGCACAGGGAACGCACACGGGACGCACACGGAAAGCGCACAAGGGAACGCACACGGGACGCACACGGAACGCACAAGGGAACGCACACGGGACGCACACGGAAAGCGCACAAGGGAACGCACACGGGACGCACACGGAACGCGCATGGAACGCACACGGAACGCACACGGAACGTACATGGAACGCACACGGGACGCACACGGAACGCACACGGGACGCACACGGAACGCACAGGGAACGCATACGGGACGAACACGGAGCGCACAAGGGAACGCACACGGGACGCACACGGAACGCACAGGGAACGCACAGGGAACGCACACGGAACGCACACGGAACGTACACGGAACGCACAGGGAACGCACACGTAACGCACACGGAACGTACACGGAACGCACACGGAACGTACACGGAACGCACAGGGAACGCATAAGGAACGCACACGGAACGCACACGGAACGAACACAGGAACGCACACAGGAACGCACATGGAACGCACACAGAACGCACACGGAACGGACACGGGACGCACACGGGAACGCACACAGAACGCACATAGGAACGCACACGGAACGGACATGGGACGACGCACAAGGAACGCACACGGAACGGACACGGGACGCACACGGGAACGCACACAGGAACGCACATGGAACGCACACAGAACGCACACGGAACGGACACGGGACGCACACGGGAACGCACACAGAACGCACACAGGAACGCACACGGAACGCACATGGAACGCACACGGAACGCACATGGAACGCACACGGAACGCACAAGGGAACGCACACGGGACGCACACGGAACGCACAGGGAACGCACAGGGAACGCATACGGAACGCACACGGAACGTACACGGAACGCACAGGGAACGCACACGTAACGCACACGGAACGTACACGGAACGCACACGGAACGTACACGGAACGCACAGGGAACGCATAAGGAACGCACACGGAACGCACACGGAACGAACACAGGAACGCACACAGGAACGCACATGGAACGCACACAGAACGCACACGGAACGGACACGGGACGCACACGGGAACGCACACAGAACGCACATAGGAACGCACACGGAACGGACATGGGACGACGCACAAGGAACGCACACGGAACGGACACGGAACGCACACGGGAACGCACACAGGAACGCACATGGAACGCACACAGAACGCACACGGAACGGACACGGGACGCACACGGGAACGCACACAGAACGCACACAGGAACGCACACGGAATGGACATGGGACGACGCACAAGGAACGCACACGGAACGCACATGGAACGCACACGGAACGCACATGGAACGCACACGGAACGCACACGGAACGTACACGGAACGCACACGGAACGCACACAGAACGCACACGGAACGCACACCGAACGCACACGGGACGCACACGGAACGCACAGGGAACGCACACGGGACGCACACGGAACGCACAAGGGAACGCACACGGAACGCACAGGGAACGCATACGGGACGAACACGGAACGCACAGGGAACGCACAAGGGAACGCACACGGGACGCACACGGAACGTACACGGAACGCACACGGGACGCACAGGGAACGCACAGGGAACGCACACGGGACGCACACGGAACGCACAAGGGAACACACACGGGACGCACACGGAACGCACAAGGGAACGCACACGGAACGTACACGGAACGCACACGGGACGCACACGGAACGCACAGGGAACGCACACGGGACGCACACGGAAAGCGCACAAGGGAACGCACACGGGACGCACACGGAACGCACAAGGGAACGCACACGGGACGCACACGGAAAGCGCACAAGGGAACGCACACGGGACGCACACGGAACGCGCATGGAACGCACACGGAACGCACACGGAACGTACATGGAACGCACACGGGACGCACACGGAACGCACACGGGACGCACACGGAACGCACAGGGAACGCATACGGGACGAACACGGAGCGCACAAGGGAACGCACACGGGACGCACACGGAACGCACAGGGAACGCACAGGGAACGCACACGGAACGCACACGGAACGTACACGGAACGCACAGGGAACGCACACGTAACGCACACGGAACGTACACGGAACGCACACGGAACGTACACGGAACGCACAGGGAACGCATAAGGAACGCACACGGAACGCACACGGAACGAACACAGGAACGCACACAGGAACGCACATGGAACGCACACAGAACGCACACGGAACGGACACGGGACGCACACGGGAACGCACACAGAACGCACATAGGAACGCACACGGAACGGACATGGGACGACGCACAAGGAACGCACACGGAACGGACACGGGACGCACACGGGAACGCACACAGGAACGCACATGGAACGCACACAGAACGCACACGGAACGGACACGGGACGCACACGGGAACGCACACAGAACGCACACAGGAACGCACACGGAACGCACATGGAACGCACACGGAACGCACATGGAACGCACACGGAACGCACACGGAACGTACACGGAACGCACACGGAACGCACACAGAACGCACACGGAACGCACACGGAACGCACACGGGACGCACACGGAACGCACAGGGAACGCACACGGGACGCACACGGAACGCACAAGGGAACGCACACGGGACGCACACGGAACGTACACGGAACGCACACGGGACGCACAGGGAACGCACAGGGAACGCACACGGGACGCACACGGAACGCACAAGGGAACGCACACGGGACGCACACGGAACGCACAAGGGAACGCACACGGAACGTACACGGAACGCACACGGGACGCACACGGAACGCACAGGGAACGCACACGGGACGCACACGGAAAGCGCACAAGGGAACGCACACGGGACGCACACGGAACGCACAAGGGAACGCACACGGGACGCACACGGAAAGCGCACAAGGGAACGCACACGGGACGCACACGGAACGCGCATGGAACGCACACGGAACGTACACGGAACGCACACGGGACGCACACGGAACGCACACGGGACGCACACGGAACGCACAGGGAACGCATACGGGACGAACACGGAGCGCACAAGGGAACGCACACGGGACGCACACGGAACGCACAGGGAACGCACAGGGAACGCACACGGAACGCACACGGAACGTACACGGAACGCACAGGGAACGCACACGTAACGCACACGGAACGTACACGGAACGCACACGGAACGTACACGGAACGCACAGGGAACGCATAAGGAACGCACACGGAACGTACACGGAACGCACACGGAACGCACACGGAACGCACACGGAACGCACACGGAACGCACACGGAACGTACACGGAAAGCACCAGGCCCTCCACACCACCAGGTTCTCCACATGGTGCAACAATCCACAGAACAGCTGTAAGAGTTGACCGCTTCATTAGAGGAAAGCGCTGGCTCTGTTTTCACCTGCATCAGAGCAAAAACAAAGACACAGCCATCTTCCCCCGTCTCATTAAAAACACGGTTTATTTTCCCACATCGTAATGTGCAAAAGTTACATCAGGATTGCTCCATATTTAGTATTTGTAACAGCAAAATATTGGCTACATCAGAGAGAAAATAAATACTCGATCCTGTTCGTTTTAATAAGACATCGATATGAAAACATGAACGCTGCACACACAAGTATTTAGTTTGTTTCAAGTGCTTATGAGTATGACGACCTGTGGACCCAGAGGATCCTCTCCTGGAGAACTGGTTCTCCTCCTGAAGAACTGGTTCTCCTCCTGAGTGGCTCCAGCTCCTCTGTCTCTCTCTCGTCTGTGAGAGTCAGATCTCTCCTTCATGTGGAACTCCTCCAGGTTTATACTTTTTCCCAAACAGGTTTCGTAGTTTTTCCTGGCCGAGAAGGAGAGTCTAAGGACAGAGGTCTTTGGGACATTTGTCTAAGGACATGGGATGTTGGGACATGTGTCAGGACACGGGGTGCTGGGACATTTGTCTAAGGACACGGGGTGCTGGGACATTTGTCTAAGGACACGGGGTGCTGGGACATTTGTCTAAGGACACGGGGTGCTGGGACATTTGTCTAAGGACACGGGGTGCTGGGACCAGTGTATGGAGGCTAACGCTAACTCTCCCAGTGCATGATAACCAGTGTATGGAGGCTAACGCTAACTCTCCCAGTGCATGATAACCAGTGTATGGAGGCTAACGCTAACTCTCCCAGTGCATGATAACAAGTGTATGGAGGCTAACGCTAACTCTCCCAGTGCATGATAACCAGTGTATGGAACAGTATCATTCTTCAGACTCTGGACAGGATGGACAGAGTCTCTCTCTCGTCTGTGAGAGTCAGATCTCTCCTTCATCTGGAACTCCTCCATGTTTATACTTTTTCCCAAGGAAGTTTTTGTAGTTTTCCCTGCAGAAGGAGGGTCTAAGGACAGAAGGAGGGTCTAAGGACAGAGGGAGGATCAAAGGACAGAAGGAGGGTCTAAGGACAGAAGGAGGGTCTAAGGACAGAGGGAGGGTCAAAGGACAGAGGGAGGGTCTAAGGACAGAAGGAGGGTCTAAGGACAGAAGGAGGGTCTAAGGACAGAAGGAGGGTCTAAGGACAGAGGGAGGGTCAAAGGACAGAAGGAGCGTCTAAGGACAGAGGGAGGGTCAAAGGACAGAGGGAGGGTCTAAGGACAGAAGGAGGGTCTAAGGACAGAGGGAGGGTCAAAGGACAGAGGGAGGGTCTAAGGACAGAAGGAGGGTCTAAGGACAGAAGGAGGGTCTAAGGACAGAGGGAGGGTCTAAGGACAGAAGGAGGGTCTAAGGACAGAGGGAGGGTCAAAGGACAGAAGGAGCGTCTAAGGACAGAGGGAGGGTCAAAGGACAGAGGGAGGGTCTAAGGACAGAAGGAGCGTCTAAGGACAGAGGGAGGGTCAAAGGACAGAGGGAGGGTCTAAGGACAGAAGGAGGGTCTAAGGACAGAGGACTCTGGGACATCGTCCCTCGCCACCACAGACATTGCTTGATTCGTTGTTTTACCGTGGCCCTCAGAGACAACTGTTGTTGTGATTTTGGGCGTTACAAAAATACGTTGAATTGAATAGAATCCAGGCGTTAATATTAATATATTAAACATACATAACAGATATCGTTGTATGGTGTTGTGGCCATACCTGTTTTCCTCTGAAGCTCAGCGGGATGGGACACCAGTGCCACAGGGGGGCGCTAGAGGAAATGTTGTGTCTTTCGGCAAGACACTGTGAAAATAATCACATTTCCCCGAGGCTGGTGTTCAGCTGTTTAAAGGAGTCATGTGACAGTAACAGCCATGTGACAGCTACAGTCATGTGACAGTAACAGTCATGTGACAGTAACAGTCATGTGACAGTAACAGTCATGTGACAGTAGCAGTCATGTGACAGTAACAGTCATGTGACAGTAACAGTCATGTGACAGTTACAGTCATGTGACAGTTACAGTCATGTGACAGCTACAGTCATGTGACAGTAACAGTCATGTGACAGTAACAGTCATGTGACAGTTACAGTCATGTGACAGTTAGTCATGTGACAGTAGCAGTCATGTGACAGTAACAGTCATGTGACAGTAACAGTCATGTGACAGTAGCAGTCATGTGACAGTAACAGTCATGTGACAGCTACAGTCATGTGACAGTAACAGTCATGTGACAGTAACAGTCATGTGACAGTAACAGTCATGTGACAGCTACAGTCATGTGACAGTAACAGTCATGTGACAGTAACAGTCATGTGACAGTTACAGTCATGTGACAGTAACAGTCATGTGACAGCTACAGTCATGTGACAGTTACAGTCATGTGACAGTTACAGTCATGTGACAGTAACAGTCATGTGACAGTAACAGTCATGTGACAGTAACAGTCATGTGACAGTTACAGTCATGTGACAGTAACAGTCATGTGACAGCTACAGTCATGTGACAGTTACAGTCATGTGACAGTTACAGTCATGTGACAGTAACAGTCATGTGACAGTAACAGTCATGTGACAGTAACAGTCATGTGACAGTTACAGTC
>NW_027316262.1:2500-34883 GCF_026437365.1 Eucyclogobius newberryi | reverse complement strand
GTCACACAAACTCATGAGTAGCAGAGTTAACCCTTTCATCTCTTACCGATCCATACCACGACCCTTCACCTGTCTGCCTGCCTGACCTCTGACTCATCAAGGCGCTTTGATTATTCAACTAAGACTAACTGTAGGAATGTTTCATATATGTTTGCGTGTCTGGTATTGGTTGGCAGGTTTACTGTGAGTTCTACTTTGCATAAACAGCACACTGCAGTACATTAAAGCGCTGTTGTTCTACATTTTCCAAAATCATGTGGTATTAGTCACTAGAACAAGTTTTGTTTTACTTCCCACATGATTTCAGAATTACACTGTGTATTTAGGCCTCAAAACTCCTGCCATGGACACGATCAATGATGTCTGATGAGCAGGGAAAAGGTCCTCACAAAAGAATGGCTGACACGGATCATACTGACAGTCAAGGACATCCGCAAAAAGGAAAAAAAATGACTCAATTTGAAAATGGTAAATTTTGATATGCCAGACCAAATGTTTAGGACTATAAATGGATGGTCCCTCTCTGTGTCATGTTTTTTTTTAAATCTCAAATTAACAATTTAAAAAAAGAACAAGCGACTATCGGCTTTGGTTGTGTAAGACTCTGCATTTGTTAATAGATTTATAATATAACAATGCATGGAATTTACCTGTAGGCAAGCAGTACAATTACAGTGTAGGTATACATTGTTTATTGAGAACATTGAAACAATAAATCATCCTGCTCATCTCCACTTGTCTCTCTCCATTGTGTTTACACTGCAGTTTATTCAGTCCTCGCCCTCAAATGACTGCTGTCTGGTTACTGCCTGAGAACTCACAAAGGAGTCAGAGGATGCAGCTGATGTGCGCTCAAATGAGTCTGAACATTGTGTCTGCAAGTGTCGGAGCCTCTCCGCCGAGGCCGGGGCACAGGGCTATTTGCATTCCAGCAGTGAGAGTGAGGACAATTAAGCCATTTCCGTCCAATCTATCTCCTGCAGTGGAGCCGCTCACATCAATGGAGCACAGCTGCAGGCCCATGTGTGCCAGGCCCAGGAGCCCAAGATTGGGGTTAAATCCGTGGCCTCAGATTGGCTCCACACCTGACAGAGCAGCACAGAGAGCTCCACAGAGAGCAGCTGTGGACAGGACGGGCACAGGCCGGGGGCAGGTTCAGCCCCTCAGTAAAGGCACTGGACCACAGTGTCTTCTCCATCTGATGTCCGCCAGTGTTTGACCTGTAAGCAGAGCTCCTGTTACAGGAGCTTGCAGGTACATTTCAACACCTGTACAGTGCAGCAGAAATGAAAGGAAGAATGCAGCCTCTTCTTCCATCACTTTCCTCCAGGCTCCAGACTGGCCACTCCAAAATCAATTAGCCAAATCACATTTCACTGAAGTGGCAGAGTTCTCCTTTCAGTGGCCTGGCCCTGAGGTGTCACTCTGTGGCTTAAAGGTGTGGGCAGTGAGCTTGTGCTAAATTGTGTGGGATTAGGGCAGACAAAGAGCCACAGATATCGGGCGCACCTGTGCAACTCTCTGCTCCACGAGAGCTCATGTGAGAGCTTGGTCCAAACGCTGAGCCCACAACTCTATTTGCTCTATTTGCTCCTGTCAGGCAGCATAGGTGTCTGTTTCAGCCATCCCCACGGCACAGCGCGGGCATAACCACAGCCCTCTGAGCCATCGTGTCCCCGGGACTTCCATCTCCCCTGCCAACACAGGGTGATCAATCATTTACATGCGTAATTAGGAATGGGTGTCAAAACAGAAACTGTAGCCTGTCCCGGGACCCTGTGCGGCTGACATCAGAGTTGGCAGACCCTGGGTAAACAGGTCACACACACGGGACAAGACAAATGAGCCTACCACCCAGAGGGCCAGCCTGCTCACAGTGGCAGCTCATACAAGCTGAAGGCACTGGAACAGGAGGTTAGCACTTAGCTTAATCTTTTTCTAAATATTGTTGTCACTGCACTTTTATCCACACAGAAGTCACACCAGCTCAGACTGATGTGCGCTAACACATGTTTGTCTTGTATGTGTGTGGTACAGTCATGTACAGCAGTAACAGACCATCTATCACAGCTCTCACAGCAGCCTGCTATTTTCATGTCACTGTTTCGGTTCAATACAGAATAGAATATAACAACCAAGTTTTTTTAAATGTCGTGTATAGGCTGGGCCCAGTTTGCGCTTTACTTCTGGATGTGCATGAGTCAATACTAAGTGGCTGTGTGCACAACTCAAGAGAAGTGGGGAGACTGATGATGTGGGTGACTGCTGACCCCTCTCCTGGACAAAACAAACTACAAGTGTTTGCCTCAAGTGGTAGAGTTTAGTTAGACATGTGAGGCCAATACAAAGGATTACAGCATGACAACAAACACGTGAGTGTAACACGATGCTCTCAAAACACTTGATAAAACCACACAGCAGAGGGATGCACTGATTAGATTTTGAATATAAATTCCAATAGAGATTCAATGCATCTAATCACTGGTGAAAACAAAACATTACTAATAGTCATTTACATAATCCCTTTATTGTCCTTAAGTGAGCGTTTCCCGCAGTAAAACAACACAGGGAATGCAGTAGCGGCTGTCACCTGAGGGCTTTAGGTGTGGTGCTCGCCCGCCGGCCTGAAGGGTGGAGGGGGTCAGTGGACTCATCCAGCCCAGATGCTTCGGGGGAAACTGTCCCGTCTGAGGACACAGTGTAGAGTTTCCCGCTGCCGAGTGGACACACTTTGATGAAGCAAGTCCAGTGATGAATGTGGGGATTGTGTGGACTCAAGGGGACGCCTTTGGGTGGGACAGTACTTCAAAGAGGGTCCAGCTTTAATATGGAGGCACTGGGGCACATACATGCAACTGGACAGAACACTGACCCAGACCTGTGCAATATTAATATCTATAATGATGTTTTGTGTAAGTATTAGCTGTGATTGACAGTTTAAGGAGACATGTTATGTAAAATCAACTTTTATGAGCTTTGAAAAACCATGTGGCTTTCCCTCATCTTTAACTTACTCATAGTTGCATTTTGATTGATTCATGCATGTTTGAGTTATTCTGCATTGTCCTGCCTTTATGTCTTGAGTGCTCAGAAAAGTTATGTTTTCACCTTCTCCATTTCCCCAGTAACTACTTCCAAGTATTCAATACATTTAGACTGCAGCTCAAACACATAGGGTTCGAAAATGTCACATGGCCATTATTTCAGCAAGGACACATTAACACATTAAAATCCCCTTGTACCATCGCTGTACTGAGTTGTGATTATTTGAAACATGAAGAAATGTCACAAGGCCATTTTCAAAAACAAAAACATAATAACAATTCTGCAATTTTGAACAGGAAGTCAATCACCATTAGAATCACTATGCTGTTTTAGATCAATATTGAGGTTTACGATGAAAAACTATTTAAAAATCAATGTATGTTTAATACTAAATAACAAAAAAAAAATACTTTACTACTTTATATGTACAAACACAGCTACTAGAGATCATTCTGTCCATAACGGAAAAAAACAATACCCCAAAAAGCAACTTTAATTTGGACTTATAATACTTAATACAAGAATTTACTATGAAGAGCATTTTTCCTGGTGCTCTACAAATAAACTTGCCTTGCCATTACTTGTATCAATGTATAAATCAATTTGACCTTTGGCACAATACAATACTAATTCAAGAAAGGAAAATGCAAATGTTCATAATATACTCAAATACAAAAGAAAGAAGACATTTGAAAGTAAAGTAGCATCCTGAAAATTCCTCGTGTACTTATGGATACGACCTTACTCATTTTTACACATAAACTGATGCAATTTATTTCAGTTCAACATTCCTCCTCACGTTCTGCTCACGTTCCTCTCACGAGAACCACACGGCCACACATCTGAGCGCTACACGAGCCTCACTGTCACTGTAATGAAGTGTCCCGCCCGCTTGTGTTCCACGGTTCAGGTGTGACCGTGAAACTGGGCTTTGTGCGTGTCGCTCTGGAATGCACTGACCGCTCCTCTGGGCCGCGGCGTCCCGGGGCAGCAGCGGCTCGTTCTCCCATGACTCTCGGCTTTGCCCCCAGAAGAGCACCACACAGGGGCTTTGATGTCCCCCTGCATGCCCCTGCCCTGGACACACACACCTGGACGGACCAGGGCTGGACAGGAATGCTGCTCTACCAAATATGAAATGTTCCCATGAGACGCACCAGGCTAATCTCACTTAATAACACGGTGTGAGAGGGTGAGGACGCGAGGAAAGCACCTGAAAACATACACTTTTAATTGACCTTTTATTTTAATTTAACTGCAGTTTTATAGTTTGCGGTTGCAACAGTTTGTGTTTATACATGCAAATGATGCGTTCAACCTTTTTATTTATCAAAGTAGTTGTTTGTGCTTAACACATTCCCAATGTCAAAGGTCAAACGCCCTTAAGCGAACTTGTCTTTGCAGGATAAACGTTGAACCCGGCACTCACAAACTATGTTCAAGTAAAAGTGACATTGTGACAATATAAAAAGAGTCAAACAAATACAGATATTTTAACCAACAAATAAAACACTACTTGAAATGACTACATGAATCCAGATTAAAGATGACTATAATTATTGAGAAATATACTTCACTGATTTAAGATTACAATTTTGAACAATTTGCACCATAATACAGGATTGAATTCTTTCTTGTGAGCTCGTTCTTCACTCGACCCATTCCTCTGGGGCTTTGTTGGGACGTGTGCTCATCCATCATGTCACAAAAGCTGGACTCCTCACTCAAAACCAGACAGTGAATGAGACAGAAAATATTGTTCATAAACTGGGCTAAAAACCTGACTAGCTCCGTGGATCTGGATTTCAGCCATACCTCATTGACTTGGTAATCCTCTCTTTATATCTTGAAAAGCCTGACACAAAAGTAATATCACTATTTGGACTGTGTAAAATAAATACATATTTGTAATTGTCTAAGTACAATCTTACTATATATTATGACATATTTTTCGTTCATGATTTCTGAACTGTCGCCATAAAATAAAATACGTTTACACAAGTATTATGTATGTGTATGCGAAAATACTATGAATTATGCTCAAACTAAATAATTAAATACATACATTTTTCTGTTGCCCTCTAGTGGAAGACCTCAACATATAAACCCTTTAATTGTACATATTTCTGAGACAATTCAAAAAGTTGTAATCTATATTATATATGAGCACTAATCAATCATACACATGTAACATCTAGGTATTAGTCTAGCTGTAATCTATGATAAAATATGGAAATATTTTTGTTTAGTCTCTAGTCTATTTAAAAAACATAAATATACTTATACGTACTATATTATTAAGAAATCAAAAGTACTTGTCTTACATTGACAGATGGTGTTTTCATGTATTTTGATGACACTGAATGTTGTCCCTCGCACCCACCTGTTCCACGGCCCCATGCGGCCGCTGCTTGGGTCTTTGTGTTAACTTGTGTTATAAATACTGTCGTCACTGGGGACCAAGTCTAACAGTTCAGATTCTGCTTTGGCAATTTACGTTTAACAGCTCTTGATAAGTTATAGAATATTATTATCAAAACTTTCGAGAAAAATATGGGCAACGCATATGTGTAATGGAGTTTATACAGTTTTCCAACCAATTGTTGATTAAGTCCCTGGTGTGTAGTTTTGTTTTCCCCATCTTCCCGTACTGAAACCCTTGTAGTCATCACTGGCACACAGAAAAGAGTGATTGGTAATTGTTTTGTGGTTGTGCATAGGGCCCTGAATCAATTACAAAGCCATGCTCGCTGCAATAATAATTTCCTTTGTTGGTTTTTACGCAGCGCTCCCATAAGGTAAGTCATCAGAGCTAATTGTGACCTGGGGAACACCAATAAGGAGCATGTTGTTTGACAAGGCTTGGTGCCACGCTGTCACTCAGGTCGAAAGTCATATTTGCATCAGCCAAGACCCTGTTAGACAAATATTGCGCCTTTGTCAGTTATATAAAACATAAAATGATACCACAAAACACCTGGATAAAGAAGTTCACTAAAGCAGAATCTAGGTATCTGTCTCTCACAGCTAATGCTAACTTTGATTAAATGTAGAATATTTCTTTATTTTAAAAAGATTTACAAAAATTTTAAGTAAAAACAATCTGATTATTTTCATTCATAGATTACTTCAGTTTGTTATTTTAATAATCTTAAATTTCAAATGTACTATGCTTCAAAATTAGCACTAGTGTTAGCACTGACCCACAAATCCACTGATCTTCCTTTATAAACACAAAAGTGTCCTCCATTGAAGTATTCATCTCATTAAAAGTCTTTAACATGTAGTCAGTGACATCCAGCCGCAGTTCGCAGTTCACTTCATTAAATATTTAATCATTTTAGTGCAACTCTCCAAAACCCCATAGAGACAGAATTGGACAAGAAGCAGTGACCCTAATAGCTAAGAGCTTTCCAGCTCCTGTTGTGCATATGTACGCTTTACTGTTGTCAGATTGTTAAAAACTCACTGATTCTCCTTCAGAATCACAATCTGACAGAAAAAGTATCTTTTGTCACAGCCTTCACTGCTATTAGCAACATGTTGCTATTTCATAGCTGATTCACAATTTGAGTGCTGAACAAATCTGGCATCGTGTCTGAAACATTTTCACATGTTACACAAGGTAACATACCATATGCAAAATACTAAAATAGTTGCTAATAAACCACAGCAGGCTTTAGAGATGCTAAATTTATAGCATGATTAGACGCTCAAAAAAGTCAATTCACAATCAAGTGAAGTACAAGCATCAAAGCCCATTTCCAGTGATGACCTTTTAAGTCGTGAGCAGGTCATGGTGCTATGTGGCGGACGTGACCGTTAGCTGTAGCATTGCACTTCCTGTGGGCGTGTCCCTCAGTCTGCTCCGAGTTCAGATCAACGATAAGAGTTGAATTGGCGGCCAGTTTCTCGCAGCTGCCTCCTCTGGTCACAGTAACACAGACTCATTAGTCACAATCTAGTCCCCGGGGTTATGAAAACTCCGCCCCATAACAAGCCAAACTGTGTCTGACCCAAAGACCAAAGACGAAATAAAATGTTATCAGCATTATCAGATGCATTTAATCCTGGCAGTTCTCCTGGTCGATGAAGCAGTAAGGAAAACTCAGATAACTCAAATAGCCACTTCTCAAAATGTGCATGTGTAGGCAGATATCCAGTGTGGTGTGGCGCTCCGAGTCGTGCTGCTCTGTTTCTTGTGAGAGCTTGCCTAATTCCTGACCACAGAATGGACCAGAACCGAGCATCAGCAGCCACCGCACCACTGTGAGCATATTTATGTGCAGCCACAACGCGCTTGGAGGATTTCAGAGGAGGCCGAGGAGAGGCTGAGGGATAAGCAAAGACCGAAGCATAGTAATCTTGGTTAGAAGAATTTGGCTTGAGATTTAGCAACGGGACAATGCACCGGTAGTAACAGTAAATAACACAGGTAGAGGAATGCAAATGTAAATATCATTACAACATGCATTTTACAAGCAAACTGCAACCGCAATGTCATAGCTAATTGCGAGCAAATTAGCCTGTGGCTAATATGACACCGTTTACCTGTTTGGTGACAATGTTTCATTGTATTGCCCCTATCAAATAAATAAACAAAGAAAAATAAAATAACATGAAAAATTGCATAGTAACGGCAGTATGAACACGTATTTTCATGTTTATAGCCAAAAAATCTAAAGTGTGCTATTGTAGGTCAGCTGCTGTTCAGACCTGTTGCTTCTGATGTGGGATGAAACTCCCTCTTTTCAGATCCAGAGCATGTTACCGTTTCTTATGAATGCTAAATGGGACAATATGGTATTAAACCACTGTTGGGTTAAATTATTTGTATACAAACTGCACCTTAAGCTCCAAATGGGACATAAGGGACTAAACAGTCTGCTGAATCGAGCGATGTAATCATACAGCCATAGTAGTCATTGTCACAACTGACTACATGTAATTGTACAGTCTGCTGTTGAACACAGTCTGCTGTCGAACATGTGACCTTGTTGTACTGCTCAGAAGATAACGCTTCAAAGACATTCATTTTTCAGTGTCAGAGACTGTAGGCCAGAACAAGTAATTTACCTGGAATCTATTTTAAAAGTATCCTTGAGCAGCAGGCCGGCCCTGTAATGACGAGAGCTCTAGATCTGTCTTCTGAGAGTGTGACAAAAAATGATAAATCAGCAGCACGAGGAGCAGGAGAAGGTACATACGCTTCACTTGACCATAACTTGACCCCTTTAGCTGAGCCGGCGTCACTCCAGGCTAACTGCTGAAGTTAGCTCATTGAGGGTCATCAGTGGAGCAGGTTAAAGGCTCTTTGATGCCCACAATTAAAGCCTTAAAGATGGTCAGATAAAGTCTGTGGGATACTTGTTGTTGTTTCATTGTTTTACAAATGAAAGATAAGAAATGAAAAAAAGAAATTTGAGAATAGATGCATCATCATGTCGATATAGGCAGTTATACATTTCCTTTCCTGAAAACCATTGTCTCCTGTAACTGTCTAAATTTACAGTTGCAGGATTATAGCCGCATCATGAGAGCTAATTTATTTTAACTTATTATGAACTACTCGGAAAAAAGTGTTTTTGTTTGACACTTTTCTATTTTTGAGATACATATACTTTTTTTGTCAATCTCATGCTCATTCCCATAATTTAGAACATTCACACATATTTAATTTAAACTCAGAATACAAGATAAAAGATAGATTAATTGGCTTTGAAACATTGCTCATTTCAAATGTCAGAGTATGTACTGTGTAGGTTAAACATAAACCTAAAATATCCCGCACTCCTCTTTGTCATATCTCGATTTAACTCTTGATCAAAGACATGACAACAATATTTGGGTGACTCGTGCTTACTCATGTAAAGCTTGACTTAAAAGCGCATTTTTCATACAAGACCCCGAAGGCCCGAAAACCCCAAACAGCTCAAGGGGCTCCAGCTTCCATTGTATCCTGCAGGATTCGTCCCATCTGTTTGGTCTCTCCCCATTACCCACTCTTCCTCAGTCCACACAACTCAGCCACGAGGAATGCCGCATTAGGCCTGACTCAACAATGCAAACAAAACAACAACAAAAGCCTGAGGACCCAACCCGAACACGGTCACCTCCCCTTCAGAGACAATGCCCTCACTCACCTTCCTTAGCCTCACCCTCCAAAACTGCCCCAGCCCAGCCCTTGCCCCCCTACCAGGTCTGGAATCC
Source organism: Eucyclogobius newberryi (assembly GCF_026437365.1). NCBI lineage: Eukaryota > Metazoa > Chordata > Actinopteri > Gobiiformes > Gobiidae > Eucyclogobius > Eucyclogobius newberryi. The sequence continues at coordinate 25,628 of NW_027316262.1, read as the reverse complement.
TCTGATGGGGGTATACCGACCTTTTCACCTTCTGCTCCTACCTTAGTTTCTCAGGAAGATTAGAATGCGGTAAAAGGATGGGGAGTGTCTGCGGCTCTCGGGCGGTGGACAGAACTCAACACAGCAGACGTTTGGAGGAAGACCAGATAGCACCATTTTGGAACACCCAAGTCTTGAATTTCATGGAGTATTGCAACAACCTTATAGACTTTCTGCTCCACGGGTTTTGGCACCGGGTCAAAAATGTGAAACCAACCAACGCAACAGCAGCAGCAGCAGCAGCACAGCAGTTTTCTATTACCGTATTACCGAGCCTCCGTTATGAATAAGTAAAGCCGGCCTCATTACAGGGGCTTCTCGTCAGTGGCAACAAATGTTTCAAAAAAAAAAAAAGAAAAAGATTTTTACGAGATTTGCTTTTCAAACTGAGGCGTCGCTTGATTCCCGTGTTGGTGTTGGAAATGGGCCGAAAAAGCTGTGGTCTAGCTCCCTGCGGTGAGCACCCAGAGGAGCTCGCCTGATGGGCACAGCATCCACCAACTGTTTAAGAGAGGCCCGTGAAACCAAGAACTATGCTTCACTGTGTTCAAATCAGAGACAGCTCGAGTGAAAATCTTTGGTCAATGGAAACAATCTTAAAGCAACAAAAACAGGGTGTACCCAAATGCACTGTACATCTGCATCGCACATTGAAGGATTACATCAACCACATAAAATCTGTCCATGTTGCTCGCAAACAAGAGCATAGTGGGTCAAATAATGTGAACATGCGAAAACATGCAAACAAAAGAATTTGGGCGTAACTTAAAAAAAGACCAGAACACTGGAAAGTTCTTTATCAACTTTTGTCAAATTCCCTTAGAAAAAGTGATCCAGGTTGATAGCCAAAGAGGCGGCCGTCGGGACCAATAGTTTCCAGATGTAGCCTCACATTTGTGTCTGTTGTTGTCAGAATTTAATATTTTGTTTGCTTCAATCGGAGGAAAAAACCACAGTAATATTCTCTAAGTTTGTATTTATCCACCCAAAAAAATAGGCCTATACATTCTCTATCCTTGGGTTTCAGAGTGATGAAAAATGGTGACCGCACTGAATTCAACACAAAATATTACATCTTTTGACTCATTAATAGTCTAAATGGCACCTATAAAAAAGAAGCTGAAATGTGAATATAGTAGTTTAAATTGTAGTTCATAATTAGGCTTTCGTGTCACGTTTTAATAATACATTTTTTTTTATAATTTGACATTATCATATGCCACGAATGATTAAATTCTGGAAGAGAAGTTCCTGACAGTGAGATATTCCAGACATTAAACAAGTTTGGAGCGATGATGTGCATTAAACTTGACACTGACATTGTTGTAATACTGGAAACTCAGTAATGCTTGAATAAGTTTGCGTTAATTTCTCCTTGACAGCAGTGAGACGTCAGTTCTGTGCAATGTATGGCTCATCTAGAGGTATTTTTGCCTCGAGGAAGTTCCGCCAAAAGTCTAAAGTAAAGATGATATTTCAGACCAAACATAGGAGGAATAAGCTTTCGCACCTATTGATTTTTGTTTTAAGGACAGTTAGTAAAGGCTTAATCCCAAAGCAATTTTATAAAGTAACAAACCCCCATCAAATTCACACACGTTTTTTTTTTTTTTTTTTTAACTTGCCCGCCTTTCAAGCAAAGACATTTCTGCTTGATAGTAGCCATGAACTTCAGATTTCAAAGTTGATTTATTTTCACAGGAAACACAGCATCACGTTGTCGTTAGCTAACAGCTCTAAGTAGCATAATACATTGCTCTCTAGTGAATATTGATCCCCCCCTCACTGGATGATTCATTTGTGCAGGAAGCGACAGGTTAGTGTGCATCTACAGGCTGCGGAAACCCAATCCATCAGAGCGCAGCAAAGCGGGTGGGCCTGGGCCGCCTGACGCTGTCCAGACGCCGTCCTGACAGCTCGGACTTCTCCACGACACATGCTTCTCCGGCCGCACCTTTGATTGAACAAGGAGCCATATGTCACAAGTTGAGTACACATATTAGGGATATACGGAATGGTTTCATGCAACTTTCGCCAACACGGAAGAACTTGGCGATAGGGCTGTGTTCGAGTCATGAGTCTTCGAGTCACAGTCAAGCTGTCATGGTTTGAGTTCAAATCCAAGTCCAAGTCTCATTGTTCAAGTCGTTGTGAGCTAAAACGCAGTGTGTATGTGTAGTTATATACTCTTCAGACTCAGTTGAAAGATTATTTACCACTGTTCATGGCAAAAGAAAATGTTATTCTGTCAAAAGACAAAAGTTCATCTGATGGAACCTGAGTGTATGACTAGGGGTTTACATAAATACAATTTGTTGAACATTTGTAGACTCACGCTGAATAAATAATAATGCTTAGTGCTAAAATAATGCTAAATAACTAGCTTAGTGCTTTAATTGTTGATATTCCAAAAGTCCATGTTGTTTTGTGATTCTTATTTGTCCCATTCTTTATTTTTACTATTACCGTGTATTTATATAGTGCGTTTCCCCCACCAAAGCAATGAGGGTGAAGTGTCTTGCCTAAGGACACATCAACATTCCCTCTAGCGCCACACTAATCCAAGTACTAACCAGGCCCTGTCCTGCTTAGCATCCGATTCAGAGGATATTGGGCATTGCCAAGCAGGCGTGCTCTAAACATTTGTCCATGTGCAGATGTGATGGAACAGGAGTTCCTCTGATTGGTGAATTCCGCCCATTGAAACCAAAACCCAGACTCTTTCCAGAATAGAAAAACAATCTCGGCGGACCAGGCTAGCGTATGTGCAACATTGTGGTCTATCAGATAATGATATTTACAATCTGGGTGTAGCACAGTAGGCGGTTAGCTTCCAACTTTTATTGTTTGCGTACATTTTATAGGCTTCACCATTTTGTCTGTTTACTTTACCTGCACATTTAGAGTCTCTTTACTTACACGTCTTTAAGTATCCGGTATCTGTCCTCTCAAGGTCTTTTCCTTTGTAAAGCATGGTTGCGCCTTCTTACGGACAGATTTGTAATTGTCATATCAAATGTCCGTGGAGTGAACGGAGGCGCTCACTCTCTTTGTCCAGGCCCATCTGCTAATCCACGCCAGCGGCTTCCTCCTGCAATCAAACCTTTGGAAATCTCACAATTCCGACAAGATGGTCGGCGCTGCTGCTTCATTTCAACCTGACCACAAATAGCGCTAAATCGAGCCAATTACTTAGTGCTTCCTTAAATGCTCCGACTGGATTTATTGACACTCGCCAGCACAATCGCCACGACAAATGTATCTGTTGTGACAAACGCTGCATCCGATTGTGTGTGTCAAATGTGTCCACAAAAAAGCCATTGTAGGATCATGTGTTGTGTTACATTGCCTCGATGATGAAACATTATTTAGTAAGTTATTCGTACAGTCGTTCTTCAGGTGGCATCTCTTAAAGCCACTTTGAGACAGTGAAGGTGACAGATGAGACTGTGTGAGTGAGCAAGCATCTGGCAGCAATCTTAGAAAGTGAGGGTCTGCTGGCCCAACAGCAATTAGCACACAGCCTCATGTTCATGTTTCTTTTAATAGCTCCACAAGACCAGCATGGACTAAAAATAAACAGGCCAATTAGGGGCGGCTAGGAAGGTCGACATTTGAAGGTTGTGACCTTTGAACTTGGGTCATATCCCATACAGAGGTGTTCATGTGGACCACCTGCACCCCTCTGGGTCACTGGGACAGCCGCCATGTTGTGTTTACGTTAGGGGTCAGGAGCAGCGCTGTGGGCTCTTGTCGGGTAAACTACGCGTGTGAGTAAACTCTGTCTATTTATATCACCGGGGGCCTCCAGTGTAGGACACAAAGGTGAGTGACAGGGGCCTGTGTTTCACCGGGCTGGAGCTCAGATAAAGCTTGAGAACACTGGCTCTCACAAGTCTCTTCTGCTCCATGTATGTTCCCTCTGTAAATGTGCTGTGTGATTGGGGGAATGTGAAGCTCTTCAGATCTGGCCAATTGTCTGGCGCAGATGTTCACATCAGCCAAAGAACAACAAGAACCTCTTTTCACACCTGGCAACTCTCAAACCCAGACCAGCACCAAAGAACCTCCAAGGCTGTCCCGCTCAACCTCTCACCTCTCGTGATGTCACTGGTCTTCTCCACCAATGGGATGCAGCCGCCCTTGGACTTGTCTGGCCCCCGACATAAGACAAATGATTCTATCAGATTAAATGTTTTTTAATGGCAAACAGAGGGCCAGACGTGGGTCCTGAGTTAGTGTCCATATGTGCGTGTCTCTGGTTATCTTTACAAATGAGACTCATTTATAATCAGTGGACAAGGAAGGGATTGCACTTGTTACCTTGTTCAAAACTCCAAAAACAGACTCAGTTTCAGTGTGGTATCATTTAAATAACTAGCAGTTTCTGTAATCTTTATCTTTTATGTAAATGAATGGCTCCGTGTAGCTAAGCAGAGTCCCATTTTTTAGCATTGCATATGAAGCGGATTATGAGCAATATGTTCAGACCTGGCTCTGCCAAGAGAAACAGTGAGAGCAGACCACAGCTTCAGAGGCCCTGCTATATTTAAACGGTCTTTTGGACAGAGCTGGTGGGGCTACCACAGTAAAGGCTGCTGGAACCTCACTGCAGACCAACACAAAATCATTGTCCATGAGACTGTAGCTTCAAAAAAGAACCAAGGTCAAGAACTATATTTTTAGTTTTTCTTGTGGACCACAACCAAGACGTTCTTAATATATTTTTAGAATTCTTCACACAGACCATTGACTCATCCCAGAGCCGGTCTAACAGGGATGCCCTCACCTGGCTCCCACTGACCTGGTCATCAAGAAAGACCCCAGCTCTACTTATGAAGCGTTTGTTCCTCCTGTCAGCCCTCAGTTGGGATAATTGTGTCTTTCAGATGTGGGGGTCTGTGATCTGCCATCCAGTGAGCCCACAAGTAGCTTATGTTTCACCTCAGGTCGGAGGAAGCAGGCGAGGACCAACTCCTGGAATGTCTTCATATCAATGTAAACACTGATGGAACTTCAAAGGGCTTTAATGCTCCGTTGTTGGATATATGTTGTCTTTTCTGGAATCTGGACTGAAACACAGGTTTATGTTGAACTCAGTGTGGTCTCATGTTCTATCTCAATTGCCAATTGAAGCTTGTGCTTCTCCTGTTAAATATGACATGTGTGTTGCTGCAACTGAATGATTTTGAATATTCCTTGATCAAAGTCAACAATGGCACGTTTCAAAATGAATACAATTAAATTGCCACTCAACGTGCTTTGTACCAAAAACATTTGGGACTGACTAAGAATGTAACTTTTTGCAGGACAATACAAGTTTATTCAAGCATGAATTAAACCATTTGAAAAAAAGTTATAACATAGTAAAAAGATTCTAAAATAATATTTTACATGTATTTAATTAAATGTAAATACAGCTTCACTTCGCAAGAGATTTACATATTACATTTCATATTTTGTATGAAATGATTTATCTTTTTACATTTGTCATCCAACTCAACCTATTGCTCCATGACAAAATAAAAATAACTGAAACACTTTTAATTCAAGTTCAGAAACTAAATAACAAGCCATTTACAAAAGCATTAATATCCACCAAATAGAACAGGTTACATTAAGGACATTGGAGAATGTGATAGCGTTATATTGTAGGTCCCTAACTATTCTTCTTGGAAGAGATAATCAAACTGAAAATACACAAATGTTGAACGTTGTCATTAAGTCTTGGGTCCACGAAGATTAGACTGATTAAAGTAATTTCAAATCACAATATTTGCACCTTTGTCTAGAGTACAAGCACAAGCCCAGAGCAGCTTCACTTCAGACGTCCTCCCTCTGGAGCTTCTGAGTGACAACATTGTACATTGGGGTTTTGTTCCAGACACAGGTCAGAACACTGTCCCCTGTTAAACTGTATCCCTCTGAGCACTCCAGGGTATTAGTACGTGGGACGAACATCCACCATCTCAGCCTTGCATTTAATTGGGTTGCGTTTTGGAAGCTCGGGATACCACTTGCTGTCAATGTGACAGGAAACATCTGAGCCACCACGGTGTGGCCAACATTACAGCTGAACCAGACCCATGTCTTCAAAGGGGGGGATGCGAACCATGCGCCCGACCAGTCCCAAACTCGATCTTAGGATCTGGACATTCCACCAAGACACATGTTGGTGGCGCTCTGTCGAATTCTCCGTTGGCTGAGCACACCAGGCTTTCTGAGCCGTTTATTTTGTACCGTTTTTCACATCTGTACTTGACGACGTCCAAGTACTTGTAGTCCTCCTTAACGGGTCTGAAGTATCCGTGAGCAATTCGATTTGGCTGATCACACATGGTCACTTCACAAACAGGAAACCGGCCTACCCAGCTGCTTTCTGCTCCACAATACATTGGATTTACTCTTCCCACCAAATTATAGCCTTTGTTACATACAGCGTGAGCCACAGCTCCAAACTCAAAGCCTTTCGGGTAAACGACACGTCCATTCTTCACATCTCCAGCAGAACCACAGGTTTTTAATTCACACTCCATTTTCAAATCGCTCCATTGCCCATTGGTTGATTCCAGATCTAAATCCCAATGGGTTGTAGCCGACCAGACACTTGAATTTGACTGAGGCGCTGGGAACTCGACATTAGTGATCAGGACCATGTTCTCTTTGCCTGTGGGTTTGTCGCATTCACCATCACCATAAACATTCCTGGCCACACCGAGGAAAACGATGAACATCCAAAAAGCCTTCATTGCTCCGGTTCCTTTTTCTTCTTCTTCTTCTTTAGTGTTTTATGGCGGTCGCACCTATCATGCAAAGGCTGGAGCGCCCCCTGCTGGACACCCCACTAACTACAAATGCATGGTAAACAAAGAAATGACTGGGCCTTATGTACAACAATGTTTCTCAAGAGTGTCACTTTGCAGTCTGAGTATTTCCTTGATGTGTTTCGATCTGTTTGTGGGCAAATTCAAGGCTTTTGCGCATGTTGTTCATTTCCTCTTGAATAGTGACCAACATGTCCAGTTTTTTATTGACGCTTGCAAGGACACTAATCTCAACTTCGGTGGTGTGTAGATCGTCCGTGTCCGTTGCAGAGTCTCGCTTTCTCCTCTTTGTATCTGGTTGTTTGTTTGTATCTGTTTCCATGGTTGAAGGAAGTTGGTAATAGCAGTTGTCGATGAAATCTTCCAGGTCCGTTAAATCCTCCAGAGTGTAGTCCAATTGTAGTACGCGTATGACAGTTGATGTAATGTTTATTTGTTAGGTCCGCGAAAAATTGAAATAAGTTTTGAATCGGAAAAGTTGCTCTACTGTTTTGTTCGTCAGAAGCTGTGCATAGCCATGTTGAATCTCACCTCGAATGCTCAGATCTCGCGCTACTCACAGCGTCATCCTCCAGCCCGGCCCCACCCTAACCCCTGCCAATCCATCATCACGTTTTCTCTGGCTCTGGCTCAGTTTCAGGGATTGATGTCCGATTTTCAAGGAACTGTAACTGTAACTGAGAAAGAATGAGAATATGATGCACATGGAGATGGAGACGCACAAATCTCATGTTTGGAAAGAAATCTGTTGGAAAAATGTATCACGGTATTTTGTAACACCATGTGAAAGTGCATATTATTCACAGGGAAATATTTGTGTTCGTGTTTGTTTAGAACTCCCCTGTAATTCATCAATATTGGACTGAGAGGCACTGCATTTGATTTTAAACTATGTGTTAAGACATAAAACACCAACAATGGAAATGGTTGATGGATACCTGTGGAGTGTACTTTTGTCTAGTGTTCTCTGGTCTTGTTCTGTTGTTTTTTATAATATAAAAAAACAATTTTACTTGACCCACAAATGCAAAGAAGCAATCACATCCCAACATATCTCACAACTATTTGTAGCAAGAAATAGTATCTTGCCCTATCTCTGTTCCACACTAAAACTAAAACATTTCTACTGCATGTGTCTGTTTAGTGCCCACTATAGCCAAAAGACAACATTTCCGTTAACACTTTTGGGGCTGATGAAAATAGTCAGACTATAAAAAACATCACCTGTCAATAGTTGACCTAGTTTTAGCCTGCATTTTCTTTCCTTCCACTCCGGCCTGTTTCCGGATCCACCTGCAGCTGGTCTGGTCCCACCATAATCACTCGGTGGCAGTCCTTTGGTGCAACAGCTGTGCTCCAGTGAGAGTGTCATGCAGAGAATTAGCATAAACGCTACCTGCACCGCACTCACTGATTGGGCGTCTGCTCAACATAACAACCTAATCATTTACCAAATGCAGCCGCTCCGATGTTGCTTCAGCTCTCAGGAGTTTAAGCACACACAGCTCCGTACCACATGAACAGTCCTCTCCGTAGACTATATCGCTCTATCTGCACGTCTGGGCCTCATGTGGCGACAATGTGTGCGTCCCCGATTGTGGCAGCGGGGGCAGCGTTGAGTCTGTGAGAGGAGGAAGTGGTGCCGTAGTGCCCCAGAGGAAAAGGCTCCCAGGGCAGAGTGTTTATCCTGTCCGCCTCCTTTCATCTTTTACTGTTAATCACTTCCTCCGCACTGTATGAACTCCCGACTTTGAGAGACTTGGGCCAGTGGTGACACAGAGGACGACCATTTATTTTTGACCCATATATGGTTATCGGCCGCATGTAGTTCCCATCAAGTCAATGGTTTGAATATTTCTCCATGCATTGTTGTTTAATTAATCATTTTAATTACTCAATGATTAACAATAGCTAACATTTGATTACACACCAAAACGGGTTGGATATAGTGAAAGAAAGAAATAACGTATTCATTCTTGCTATAGCTCTTTAACACCAATACTTTTATGAGAAAGGGGTTTCCTGGACCATGACGATTGAAAAATGTATGTATGTATGTATTTATTGATTGCAAGATTAGGTCAAAGGATTAGTGCAAGTCTGTTCTCTCACCATTTTTACTTAAAGAGGAGGCCCTGATTTTCAAACAGCAAAAGAAGACAGCTATCAGACTTAACTTGCATTAAGGGGAGCCCACCCAAGAACATCCAATCAGAGCACTGCTTTCGGCTCTTACTTCCTGGTTGACAAATAAAAAATACTTTATTATTAGATGCAGACAGAACACAGTAGTCTCATTTGTCACAAAGTGTTGCTTTTAAAATATACTATGGGGAAAAGACAAGATTCAATCATTTATTCAAATGAAATAAATAAAATAAATAAAATAAATAAAATAAATAAAATAAATAAAATAAATAAAATAAATAAAATAAATTAAATAAATTAAATAAATTAAATAAATTAAATAAATTAAATAAATTAAATACATTAAATACATTAAATACATTAAATACATTAAATACATTAAATAAAATAGATTTGAACCTTACCTAAATGGAAGAAAGAATTACAAGTTTGTCATCGCGTAATGTTTTCAAATAGGAGTACCGTAATACAGAAATGGCTAAATTGTATATATTTGGGACATATATATATTTGAGAAATGGATAGAGCCGGGATAAAAAAAATCTGCTTAATTTTGTTTAATTTCTTGGCATATTAGATACAAACAAATAAACAGAAGGGATTTATTAAGTATTTTAGCAAACTAGACATGAAAATGGGTATAAAAATCCTTATTTTGTGGATTAAACTGATATCAACATCCTTCCAATCCATCAAAAATCTTGTTTAGTACAAGATTTTAAAGTGTGTGTAAGTGCTACTTTGGGGGGTCTTTATGTCCCTATGTATGAAAAATGCATCTGGAGAAAACAGACTTTGAAACAAGTCCCATATAAATCTATGGATACAAGTGGATTCAATATTTTTTTTCTATTCTGAGCAAGCTTGAATAAGTTTTGCCGGTAGTGTCTTATATTAACGCACAATATACATGTCTATTCATCAATATTTTCAGAGCACGCTTTGATTAATCACATCTTTTTGTCTGATTTCCTTCACAGTCAGAGGCGACACTTGAGCGTGCCAATGCTCTTTCCACTGTCTATTCAATAAGGAAAAAGCCAAATGACTGAATGTTCTTCAGAGACAGCGCTTGTCATTTCATTTGACCAGTGATGAATACAGTGTGAACCAAGAATAATCAAACTCAGAAAGGTCTAATTGTGCATTGACAGGGAACACTATTAGGGTGGTTGTGTGGGACTTCCAGGAAAAGCCAGAGGAGTTACAGTAAAAGTGTCATGGCAGAGACTTATGAGGCCGTAATGAGCATCCGCCGCACCGTGTGGTTTGAGTGGCGGTGACAGTTCGTGGCCATTTTAATCCAAAATCTTCCAGTCAGTGTGAAACGTCTCCAAAGTCTCACTCTGGTCACACGCGTCTGCAGACTGCATGTCTCTGGTTTTCACTGCCTGGGACTGTCCATCAATCCAACTCGCTGTCTTCAAAACAAGAGGACGTTTAAAGGCATGAACGCGGTGACAGTAACAATTTTATTTTCCATTCCACATGTGCTGGTGCTGCTTGTTTGGCTGTTGGTGAGATGACTTGAAAGTATGGGGAAAGTTAAGTGAAAGTTACTGTAGTGAAGAGGTTTTGTTCATTGTAATAATCATTGTGAGATAAAACACTAATGCTCAGCTTGGTTTGATTGTGAATGGAATTTTGATGTATTTTATTTGTGTTGTAAATCTGCTCAGGGGAACGAGCGTCTGAACCTGGTGTAAAAATATCTTTTTATTGGTCCCTTTAAAAAATAAAAATAAACTAGACAAAACTAAATTTACCTTTTATTCTATTTGTACTGTGTGAATCCTCACAGGGCTTCACTAAATTGTTGATTTACCCAACAGAAAGTTAGAAAAGAGGACCTATTATGCTAAATAACTTTTATCGAACTACTATTTTTACAGTACCTGTAGTGTATTTTATTGATTCATGCATGTTCGAGTTATTCTGCATTGTTCTGCAATTGAGGCTGGAGGGATCAGTAGCTTTCCATAAATAGCAGGTAAATGGTAATGTCTGTTCTACAGTTTGAAACAGGAAGTCAAAGGACCATTTCTATTTCTATAAAGCGCTCCTCATCCCCTCGTTAAGTGTTTTGGATCAATACTCTGTTTTACATTGAACAAGATGAAAAAATAGGATCTTCTTATTTTTTGGATCAACATTAATGCATGTTTCCTCTAAGACAGTGTGACTCCTAAGTTATGAGCCTTAATGGTATTCCTGCCCTTATGGATCAATTTTGTTTACGTCAACGCTGTCTCATGCTTTAATTAAGATTTATTTACTGTGTCATCTCCAAAAATACTACCAGGACTTTTGTCAATCAAAATCAGCCTTAGTTACATGGAAATGTGATAAAGTCTGTTTAGGCCTGTACTGTAATTAAGCTGTAAAGCTCCATGATGACAACTAACATATGAAACATTATGCAAGTTAATGTGTGTTTCCCATGAGCTTGAAGACTTTTGGAGGATTAGAAAAGTGTATAAACTGTATTAAAGGCACTGCTTGTCTCATTGGAGGAGACAGTATTTCAGGAAAGGTGCCGGGCAGTGGTTCTTTAGATTTTCACACAAAGGAACATATTTAGCCTTCAGAGCACCACCAGATCCAAACAGGATCTATAATAAGACTACAAGAGGTCTGAAATAGGACTACACCACTAATTACTGACTCTAAATGAAGACACTAGAGCTGAGGAGTCCACATACAAGCTCATGGGTCACCAGTGGAACCACAGTTTGAGAAGCATACGGTATAGTAGGTTTTGTACATTTGGACTATGTTGCAGACATTTTAAATCCGATGACGTCGCTGTAAAACAAGATCTGGATTTTGTGTGGGTTTGTTGGCATCACTGGCTGAAAGTCTGGTGTGGCGCAGGTTTGGTGGTGCCAGAGGGTGGAGAGCAACGAATGGAACTATTGAAGCTTTTGTCTTTTAATTATTGTTACTGAATGAACGTAATGTGTCATGAACTTCTCCCGGAAAAAAACATGTCGTGTTTATTTTACCCTTTTTTACAGAAATGGTCAAATCAACTTGAGTTTGCTTTACCATGATAGAGGAAAGTTGTGAAAAGCACTTATAAACTCATCGCTGTGAGTAATTAAGAGGCCAGGAATGCATGAGTAACACATTTGGACTGTCGCAAATCGTTTTTCACATTTTAAGACAGCAAAAATCAGGTAGAGTGCCTTTAAATCATTTAAATAGACTTTACTGTTAAGGTTTAATTCAAGATTGTGTATTTTCCTTCTATATTTCCTCTGTTTCTGTGAGCGTTTTGTCGTAAAGGTCTTTGCTTTCAGTCACTCACTTACGCCTCAGCTCATAGCCAGAGTGCGTGTTGAAATAGACCTGATTTCCCCTTTGGACAGACACCGACACGCACTACAACATACCATTAACACGCCAACTAAAACCCCTCTTTTTGTTTAGGATTGTGATTCACTTGTTGTCCTGGCGCCAACTGTACGGCCATTGTTTTGGCGCATATCACGGAATCACAACTTCCACATAGTTACCGAGTTCTTCTCCATAAACACCGAAATGCAACGTCTAAAATGCTGTTCTTGTAGTGAGAACGCCTGGCGGTAGTTGGGTGCCGCTGTGACTCACGTTTGAAAAGGCTTCTCATCTGGGACTGGGTGCATACCTCCGCTGGTGACGGGGCTTGCGTGACTAGTGCAGAGCGCGAGCCGAAAGTGGAAAGGTTCCTCTTGTGCCTGAAGGGAAATAGCAGTGTGCATCTAACCTCTTTTAATCCCGGCTGCAAAGTTTTTTAAAAGGCCAAGGCTGGATCCAGAGAAGACCCCGGAGGCAGCGGCGCAGGCGTTATTTCAATGTTTACATGTGTTCAGAGCGCTTTTTTCAAATTAAAAGTCTGCTCACAGCGTTGGGATAATGTCAGCGATGTTTCGTGCGCTGCGAGTGGAGTTTCAGGTTGACGTTTTATGAGTCACGTGTGAACAGTGACGAACGGCGTGCATGTCCCAATGACTAAAGTAATATTTATGACCTCATCGTCACGTTTAACAAGCATATAAACTCATTTCTAACTATTGCACACGGCATAATTTACACCTAAAGAGTGTGGCAACGGAGGCCCAAACAGATGAGAGAGAAGTGTGGTTTTTTGTATCGTGCCATCAGGAAGTTGTAAAGTTTTGCGAACATTTTAATGTTGCCATGCCACAAAAGCAAATGTTTGTTTTGGAATTTGGAAAACCAGCAACTAAAGTAAACAGCAGGATATAATAGTTTGACTCCTTGTTAATTATAATGCACAAGCACTAATTGGGACGAATTGTGTAGATGTGTGTAGTTACAGATTTCTGTTTGGAATAAAGCATGCTATATCTCACCTTTAAGTAATTGTCTTCACATGGGATATTTACATTCGATGTTCATTAATATTCAAAAGATCAAATGTGTGATGGAAGACGCACATCCAAAGGGACATATTATGTAAACTCATCTTTTATCAGCTTTTTAATGTGTTATAACGGTGTTTCCTTAAATTGTATTGTGTTGATTCATGCATGTTTGAGTGATCCTGTATTGTCCTGCATTTGGGGCTTGAGTGCTCAGAAAATATCTGTTTTCCTCTACCCAATATCTCCGCCCACTGCTCAGTATTGCAATTATTTAATATAGTGTTCTAAAAGTCACATGGCCATTTTTCAACAACAACAAAAATCAGTAAATGAGAATCCACTGCAAAGATCTACAGCTTTGAACAGAATGTCAATGGATCTACTTCTATTATCAAGCCATTTTAGAGCAATATAAACACACTGTAATATGGTCATCCTCAGAAAAAAAGAATAACAAATGAACCTAAATTAAAATGTTTCACACCTTAATAAGAACAGGAATATAGTGTGGTTTCGGGCCCATCGCAGGTGTCGTGACAGTGGAGATGAACAATAAGGAACAATAGGTGTCATTTGTTGTGGGCAGACACAGAGCTCCACATGGCTTAGCATTATGTGAGGCTGTTTGTATTGTGTTGTGTAGAGCACAGAGTACAGTCTGGGGCATTGTGTCGGTGACATTGTGTCCCGCTCTCACGGCGCTGTGGTCAGGAGTATTTTGTGGCGCGGTTCTCCAGAGATCCAGTGTTAATCATCGTCTCCTTAGTCCTTTCTGTACTTTGTTTGAGATTCTTTGACTGATGTAACAGGCTCAGTTAAGCTCTACAAACACACCGCACAACATTTTCAAAGAACGTTTTCGCTTGTTTACAAAATGCCATTCGGTGTAGTGAGTAAAGACACCTTACAGGTTTTGATGAGAATAAATGTCACTGATGCCAATAAATGTCACTGATGCCCTAACAGCTTTAATTAACAACAGAACACCAGTGAATTCTATTTCTGTGTAGACTTTGTGTAGACTTTTTACAGCTCTGATGGTGCTTGCTCAACTGATCCATCTGTACTCAGACGTGTGTATTTTAGCGTGTATGTGTGTGCGTGTGACTAAGTGAGCGTGTGGAGCATTTGTATGGAAAATGTTTGTAGTTCTGATCTATCTGATCTATATATACACATTTTCTTTTTTGCATACCTCTATTTTATCTTAATCTAGTTTAAACAAAAGTTTTTTTTACTATTATTAGGCCCGAGCGCCACAAGCTGGCGAGAGGCCTATTAATCTCGTAAGGCCGTGCGAAGCACGGCTGCGAAAGTGCGCACGTAGTGCGCACGAAATCGAGCGCGAAGCGCTCGCCCACTTCCAAACACTCACTAACGCACTCCTTCACTCATGCACGCCCCGTGCATACTAATTAGTAGTAGGAAAATGGAACATTACCGTTGTAAACGGGCGAAGCCCGTGCAAAAGTGCGCACTAAACGAGCACTTTACATTGAGATGACGGCCGCGAAGCGGTCGTCATCCCCATATAAAGCACTCATTTGCGCTAAGTAGCTCACGAATACGTTCCCCATCTCTTGCATGTTCCGTGCATATAAGCATGTAATGCAAAAAATGAACATTATTACTGTATAGAGGGCCAAAAACACAAAGTGGGCGGAGCCCACTCAAAATTAACGAAAGTACCCG
The DNA here is from genome assembly GCF_026437365.1 of Eucyclogobius newberryi. NCBI lineage: Eukaryota > Metazoa > Chordata > Actinopteri > Gobiiformes > Gobiidae > Eucyclogobius > Eucyclogobius newberryi. The sequence continues at coordinate 10,555 of NW_027316262.1, read as the reverse complement.
TCAGTGACCAGGGACCCACACCATGAGGTAGGAAAGCGCGAGCGCTTTCCGAAAATGTATAGTTTATGATATTTGGAAAATGGGAAACATTGTTTTCGCATCGGAATATTATTCTTTCTTCTTCTTCTTCTTCTTCTTCTTCTTCTTCTCGGGACCAACCCCCCTATTTTTCACCCAGTGAACATTGACGAAAAGTCACAGAAATTTGCACACCTCTAAAAATCGTGCCTCTCTACATTCTGGCTATTTCCCTTTTCTAAAATAAAAAAAATTGGCGCGTCAGCGCCCCCAAATGTACCAAAAATGCATTGAGAGATGGGAAATGACCCAAAAAAAATCTGATCATAGAATCATGAAATTTGGCGCAGAGGTAGATGGTGACAAGAGAAGTAAAAAATATTATTACGGCAACGCCGTCCGCCCAACCAAATGTCGGCCATATTGCTTCAAAAATGGCTAAACATGACTTCGGAGTTTTTCCAAACGTCGTACTTTTACGAACTCCTCCCAGGGTGTTGGCCCTAAAAAGCTGAAATTTGGTGAAAATGCTACTGAGGAGTGGGACATCAAAAGTTATCCAAATTACATTGATACCTGTCACGGTCTCTGTGCGGCAAAGCCGCAAACTGTAGCAAGAATTTCAGAAATCTCCCAAATTTAACATTTCTGCCGTTTGCGCAGATAAAGTCCGAATTGCGTCAAATTGGAATCAGTTGTTAAACTCTTTGCCCTAAACCTACTTGAAGTGAAATAAATTAATTTGGAGCCACAGCGCCCCCTACAGATTTTATATGGAGGTTAAATATTTAGTTTTGCGAAATTATATGAAATTTGACACACAACTCAATTTTGGCATCCCCATCAGAAAAGTCAATGAGACCCATGTCATAATTGTTATGGCTTTGCCGTAACGATGACCGAAACCTTCCATGTTATTCCAATGGGGAAATCGCCAGAACATGTTTACACTTTAGACTTTCACAAACTCCTCTTAGGGCGTTAGACATATTAACCTGAAATTTGGTGAGACTCATCTTCAGGGGTGGACCATCAAAAGTTATCCACATTTTATTCAAAGAGTCACGGTGTCTGTGCGGCAAAGCCGCACATTTTGCCAAGAATTCAAAATAAAATTGCTTTTTGATGGTAAAACAAAGGGGAGAAGATGTGACAGCGTCACAGATTCAGCAGTAGGCGTAATAAAAGGACAATTGGGGCGCGTTAGCGCCCCCTCCTCTTGCGGCGTGGCGGCGGCGTAGCGAGGGCCGATCATTGCCGCTTGCGGCTATATTTATTATTATTACTATTATTACTATTATTCATTGTTTTATGTTACGCCGAAGCAAGTTCCTAGTTTGTGAATTTAGTTCACTGACAATGACAAAGACACTTTTTCTGATTCCAGATCTAAAATCTGTTTCAAATCACTGCGAGTCACAGTAATACAATTCATTTACAATTCACCATCACATTTTGCAGTTGAACTAATCCCAATGAAAACAAACACCAAACGCGTTAGCGCTTATTGTGAGCTTAATGCAGAGGTTAAAAGGTGTCAAAGTGGCTCCAGCTCCAGCCTGCAGCTAATAGGACAGGAGCGTGTGTGTGTGTGTGTGTGTGTATGTGTGTGTGTGTGTGTGTGTGTGTGTGTGCGTGCGTGTGTGTGTATGTGTGTGTGTGTGTGTGTGTGTGTGTGTGCGTGCGTGCGTGTGCGTGCGTGCATGTGTGTGTGTTGGGGGTGTATCCTGGGTGTGTCCCGGCTGCATCCTTGTCTATAGGAGGTGTATATAGGAGGAGGAGGGCCCCCGGCTGCTCCTCACGCCGGGTGACAGGCCGACAGGTGGGGTGGGCTTTGGGGACGGGGTTCACCTGTTACCGCTCATGTTCGGACAGGTAGCGCCAACCTCCCCCCGCCCCAGCACAACCCCACCACCACCACCAGATTCAGATTCTATTCAGCGTGCGCTCCAATCTGGTCCGCGCAGCCTTCTGCCGAGCAAGCGCGGTGGGGGGAGTGTGGATTTTTTAAAGGTTCCCATCTGTTGTCCTTGACTGGGTGCCAGACGAGCGGAGCGGCTGCAGGAAGTGGTCCCATCACAGAGGCGTGGGGTTACACACAGCATCACCTATTTACTTTGGAGCGAGCGAGCACGATTGATACTCACCATTGCTCCGTGTGTTTTTCCCTCCACGATGGTTAAGTGACAAAATACAACTGTTGTGCAGAGTTTTGAAAAACGATAGCGGTTTTGTCAGTGGACTTTCCCCAAATCACAAATGGTCACAGGATGCAAGTCTAATGAGATGCAGGTGGTTCGATAAAGACGTCCTGGTGCAAACTGTCTCAGCACTGGTCAATGCTGCTTTTTGTTTCTTGCCTCCGATGATAGAGTGATTCTTAGTGATCGCTCAGTTAGTCCAGCTCAAGATGACAAGAGCAGACAATCCGAGGCTTAAACTCTTTATTTGGAGTCATTACACAGGTTTTAGCATAGCATTTTGGTAAAAAATGGTGAAATATATTTCAGCTACTTCTGAATTGTATTAAGATAAATAAGATTTGAAATAAAGATAAGCCTTTATTTGTCCACACAATGTTGGTACAGAAGTAAAAGAACAGATAACTTATAGGAGCTTTAAAAAAAACACTCTTAATAGAAAAGCTCTTATAAACAAAACTCTTATAGACAAAACCTCTCATATTCTTAATAAGGAATAGAAAGAAAAAAATAAAAATGAGACAAAAATAATAATAATAATAGTGGCAAAAGTAAACACTCTTATTTACAGCAGTTATATGCACATGAATATAACATTATTGCATATGAGTATGACAGTATTGCACATGATTAAGTCAGTATTGCACATGATTATGTCAGTATTGCACATGATTATGTCAGTATTGCACATGATTATGTCAGTATTGCACATGATTAAGTATGCTCTTGCTAAAGTGCTGGTGGCACAGGTAATAGACATGACTAGGTATTGAATACCGTCTTTTATTGACATGCCCTTATTTTAGCATAGTCTATTTTTTTTAATTTTTACAATCATTCACTGTTTTATGTTGCATCTTACCACCGAAGCAAGTTCCTGTTTTGTGCGTTTTGTTCCCCAACATTGCTAATAAAATCTTTTCTGATTTTGATTCTGAACTGTTTTTGATTTCTCCTCATTTTTACCATGGTCTGTTCAAACAATAAAGCTGAAATAGTCAATACGTCAAAAAGTTATGTAATATATCGGCGAAGCAAGTTCATACTTTGTGAGTTTTTGTGCACTGACAATAAAAAATGTTCTCATTCTGAATGAACCGAGCCAAATGTAACACGATATTTTACACTGACAGACTACTACAATTTGTTTCTAATTTCTGACCATAACAAACTGCAACGGAAATTATTTATTTTTGATTGCATTCCAGTTCATGTCTTCTTGAGCCTGGAAACGTAACAAGACGAAAACTTGGAAATGTCTCATCTTCCAATCAGTCTTTTTACGAGTTGGCCTACTCTGTGTTTGTGTCTGCTAGCATCCAGGCTAAAGGATACACATTTCTTCCCTACAGTAATCACTCCTGTTTATCTGACATCCTCTCGTCCACATAAATAGTTCCACACTCACCCCTCCTCCTCCTCCGCCTCCTCTTGCTCCTGTCCCGGCCCGCTGCAGACGTGGAAGCAGTAAACACAGGGCTTTTGTTGGTGGGAATTGGCTTCAGGTGCAGTTGACCTCTGACCCCGGGCCTGCAGGTTGAACAAAGGGCCATTAAGGAGAGCCGGGGCATGTCTCCACCACAGAGGGAGACAGAGACAGAGAGGTTTTACAAGTGTGCACAGTCGCAGAGATGCTGGCGCTGACCAGAACCTTCAGAGCCACGTCTATAGATCACACTTTGGCACGCTGGAGTCTGACCCAGAGCCACGCCGGGACAGCAAGGCCAGTAAAGCTGAGCAACAGAAAAGAATGTACTATGACATTACTTTGTGTGGATTAAATGACCTCAAGAACATGATTTCTCATTCTCAATTTTCTTTAAGCAGATAAACATATAAGAACAATGAGGGAAATAGCCAAATAAAATATAGGTTTACTATTTTAGGAGCTGCAGTATGGATACATCAAACGTATAAAAACTCTTGTAAATTGTCTTATTATTTATATTAATTTGAAACTTTTTTGAACTAGTGAAAGAAATGTTAGGTATTTCATTTACTGCAAAGTGTATTTATTATAAGTTGGTTGTGTTGTCTAATTGAAAGTTTAATATATATTTTTTACATTTCGCTATTGTGGAGAAGCTAAAAAGCTGCTGCTGATGTCCTAATTCTAATAAATACACTAAATCAACTAGTAGCCAGTCATTGTTTACAGTTCAGGCCATTACAGTGTTTCTCAAACAGTGGTACTCTTGGCACGAGCTCCTTCATATTCCTCCGCAGTTTAATTCTTTTCTCAATTGAATCCATATTTTTTCCTCCTTTGGGTTTGTCCTTATTTAGAATGAGTCAAGCAGTTGTGTAGACCTGGTTTAGCCCCGTTTGGACTGGAATAGCCCTGTTTTAGACCCGTTTTAGACCTGGTTTAGATCTGGTGGTACTCAGAAGAAGACCAAATATTTTCCTTTGTACTTTGTGTGAAAAGTTTGTCCTATTGTTAATGAACAATGGCAGTTTTCGGATGCACCACAAGCCAGGTTTTGATTAATTGTTTTAATTTAGCATTCATTTTAATAAAGAACAAAATGTATTGAGCAATGCATGAAATTGTAATGACATTTTGAGTGTTAAAAACCCTAAAAAAATGAAATGGATATAACACAATTTCAATGATTATTTGACAATAAGTCTTTAGAAATTCCAGGGTAGACAGTTAGTTTCTTCCCTATTCCTTCTTCCTTATATTGCAAATGATGGGGAAATGCATTTTTCTAGTCTCTAAATTGTATTTGATCTTCGTAAAAAGTAAGATTCATGGTAAAGCATGCAATAAATCTGAAAATAAAATGAAAAACTCAAAATGTCTGCAAGTATTTGTCCAATAAAACCTTAAAGTATGTATCATAATCTCAACAAATCATGTACAATCCAACAGTAAATGTCTTTAAACCTAGCTCTGGTGTGTTTTTTATTTGCCAAAACCATCTTGATTTTTCATGTTGTGAAATGCTGAGGTTAATCCCAGTTTCTCATTGAAATCACATTTTGTTCCACTTCACTTTGGTGGAACAATTTTCTTTTCAAACTTTCAAAAACTCTCGAAGTCCTTGAACATTACAACGTTACTCCTCAGCAGCTCTTAAACTCTGGTATTGATCCGTCTTATCAACAGACAAGTCTCCATCACAGACACGGGCCCCGACAGGCTCCGTCTTCACCTGTGAATCCAGCCGAGCGCGATAGCATCATGTGATCACAGGACAAGGTCTGTCTGTCGCCGCAGTGACGGACCACAGAGCGCTCGCTGCATGTCCTGTCTCCTGTGAGCGCCGTGGAGGGGGGCAGAAGAGCTGGTGACAGGCCAAGACCCTCAGGACGTCCCCGAAACACAAGGGCCTCAGTCTGCAGCAGGACAGGGAGAGAGAGAAGAAGATAATGTAATCAAGCAGTGGAAAAAAGGCAATTATTCTGTGAAGTTCTGGTATTTCTAAATTACGAACAATATAAATTATCTCGCAAATCAAACGGTTCAAAAAGCTGAAATCATAGCTTCATTTATTCCAACATTGCTTTTGAGATTAACTGAAACTAGAGCGGCAACTAATGGTTATTTTAGTAGTCGACTAGTCAAATTATTATTTCTATTGTATGTTGAAACTTTTAAAATACATTTTCAACTAAATAAAGATAGTCAAAGGGTGACTGAAGGCTTATATATAGAGAATATTCACAAATAAAGTGTATTACTGATGAAAAACAGGTATTGTTGATTCTTTTGTGACATTTTGATCTAATTACCCCACTGTCTTTGTTAATAGGTCTTTTTGTGTGAGTTTTAGAGTCTGTATGGTCCAGATGATGAAATCAAAACGATTATCAAAATACTATAATTGTTTTATAGTTGACTCGCCACGATTAGTCGATTATTCGTTGTAAAACCATAGTCTGTAAAATAAACAAAAATCACAAACTAAGAATTTGCATTGGCGTTGTGATGGAACATAAAATAATGAATATAATAATGATACTAATAGTAAAATATTGAATTCTGAACTATGACAAAATGCATAAAATAAGAGTTAATTTACAAAAACAAGTCCATTTGAAGTGTTTTCAAAAGCCAAATCTAGTTTAGTGCAATAAAAATATAGTTCCTTCTCGATTAAACCTATACTAAATATTCCAAACTATACTAACTATATTGTTATTATTAAACAACACATTTTCAAAACAGAGATATTCATAACAGACTTTGACTGAATATAAATACAAAATATAAAGTATCAACAGGAAAAAAGTGTAAAACAAGCAGTGCAGTTCAAAAACGTATTCAATAAAATATATTTCAACAAAATTTACCAACTTAATATAAAAGACAACAACTAAGCAAAGACACAGTCCAAGGGTTTCTTTCCCTCTGCCTCATGAACACTTATAATATATGTGACTTAAATAGATCAAGTCAACAACACTGATCCATTTGCACTGTTAGTCCTGACTATACTGTACATTTTGTGTGGTCATTTTAACGTTATTTGTTAAACTCTTTATTTTTATGCCTTAAGCTGCTTCCATGTGCAATGGGAAATTGTCAAGTGGGAAATCACATGAACGCCTCCTCATGTTGTAATTTCTACAGGGAAACTGGGAGATCATTTCGATGTTGCCGAAGCTGCCGAGATGAAATAACCTTTGACCTCTCGCAATGGCGGACAACAGCAAAAGAATCACAATTGAGGAATATTGAAAGTTTTTACACCTTTTAGCAGCTTATTTTAATGCTGCAAAATTATGTGGCATACAAAAGTTGAATAGCATCTCAATTTCTACCTATTTAAATATGTTTTTATTTGTTTTTCAACTATTGTCTCATGTGATTTTTTTTGTTTACACTGTATGAAAATAAATTTGTTCAGGTAAAGTGTTTTAACTTTTAACTACGACCAGGAAAACACACTTGTAATAGGAAATATCACACAAAGGCAGCATTATTTATTTGACTAGTAATATATTATTTCATGTTGCACTTATCGTTGAAGTTCCAAGTTTATGAACGGCAATAAAACTAAATCTAATTCTGTACTCATTCATGCTCAAGGATTAAAAAATATATATAAAATGTCAACAACAACAAGAAAGTGCGTGTGATGGTACAGTTGATTGTGCTTGAATAATGTGACAAAAGCAAAGTTGAAATGTTCATATTTGTCCTTTCTGCTGCACCACTGGACATGTGAAAACTGTCCCCAGTCCTACCAGCTGTCTTCAGCCCACAGCCTGGCTCAACACTGCCACCTAGTGAAGGCACCTTTCTCCTCCCTCCTCCTCCCTGCTCCTCCTTTCTCCTGCAGTCAGAGTGGTGAGTGTTCAGGCACGAGTCCCGGGCCGGGGCTTGTGGTTTGGGAGACAGCGTGGTGACCTCACTGTCAGGGAAATACATATGACAGGACGTTAGGAGGGATTTTCCACAGGGTCCCAGGGCAGCGCACCCCCACCCATCCCAAAACCACCCTATAAACCCACCTTCTACCCTCTTTAACCTCCTCAAAATGAAGAGCACACAGTTTGGGTTCAGTCTTATGGGGGATTTCATTTGCTGGAAATTAGGCGAGAAAAATAACAGCCATAATTAGGTGTTTGTTCAAAAGTGGTTTGTCTGACAATGATTTACAGAATGTGTCTTCAGGAGGAAGGTTGCTTGAGGTTAGAATTTAAGTGAACAAAAACTGCAGAAAAATGTGCATGTTCTCTACTGTTTTGAAAAACATGTGACTGATCGAGACAAAGTATGTAGTAAATAACCTTAATTCTACTCATATGTAATGGGAAATTATACTATTATTATAATCATGGCTATTTTGCGTCACCATCCATCCATTATTGTGAGAAAAAG
>NW_027316261.1:7500-35117 GCF_026437365.1 Eucyclogobius newberryi | reverse complement strand
GTTTAGTCCTTGTTTAGTCCAGGTTTAGTCCTGGTTCAGACCTGGTTTAGTCCTGGTTTAGTCCTGGTTTAGTCCTTGTTTAGTCCTGGTTTAGTCCTGGTTCAGACCTGGTTTAGTCCTTGTTTAGTCCTGGTTTAGTCCTTGTTTAGTCCTGGTTGAGTCCTGGTTTAGTCCTGGTTAAGACCTGGTTTAGACCTGGTTTAGTCCTGGTTTAGTACTGGTTTAGACCTGGTTTAGACCTGGTTTAGTCATGGTTTAGACCTGGTTTAGACCTGGTTTAGTCCTGGTTTAGTCCTGGTTTAGACCTGGTTTAGTCCTGGTTTAGTCCTGGTTTAGACCTGGTTTAGACCTGGTTTAGTCCTGGTTTAGACCTGGTTTAGTCCTGGTTTAGACCTGGTTTAGACCTGGTTTAGACCTGGTTTAGTCCTGGTTTAGACCTGGTTTGGACCTGGTTTAGTCCTTGTTTGGACCTGGTTTAGTCCTGGTTTAGACCTGGTTTAGTCCTGGTTTAGACCTGGTTTAGTCCTGGTTTAGACCTGGTTTAGTCCATGTTTTGGCCTGGTTTAGTCCATGTTTAGGCCTGGTTTAGACCTGGTTTAGACCTGGTTTAGACCTGGTTTAGTCCTGGTTTAGACCCGGTTTGGACCTGGTTAAGTCCAGGTTTAGACCTGGTTTAGACCTGGTTAAGACCTGGTTTAGACCTGGTTAAGTCCTGGTTTAGACCTGGTTTAGTCCTGGTTTAGACCTGGTTTGGACCTGGTTTAGACCTGGTTTAGTCCTGGTTTAGTCCAGGTTTAGACCTGGTTTAGTCCTTGTTTAGACCTGGTTTAGTCCTGGTTTAGTCCTGGTTTAGACCTGGTTTAGACCTGGTTTAGTCCTGGTTTAGACGTGGTTTAGACCTGGTTTGGACCTGGTTTAGTCCTGGTTCAGTCCTGGTTTAGTCCTGGTTTAGACCTGGTTTAGTCCTGGTTTAGGCCTGGTTTAGACCTGGTTTAGTCCATGTTTAGACCTGGTTTAGACCTGGTTTAGTCCTGGTTTAGACCTGGTTTAGTCCTGGTTTAGTACTGGTTTAGACCTGGTTTAGACCTGGTTTAGACCTGGTTTAGTCCTGGTTTAGTCCTGGTTTAGTCCTTGTTTGGACCTGGTTTAGTCCTGGTTTAGACCTGGTTTAGACCTGGTTTAGTCCTGGTTTAGACCTGGTTTAGACCTGGTTTAGACCTGGTTTAGACCTGGTTTAGTCCATGTTTAGGCCTGGTTTAGTCCATGTTTAGGCCTGGTTTAGACCTGGTTTAGACCTGGTTTAGACCCGGTTTAGTCCTGGTTTAGACCCGGTTTAGTCCTGGTTTAGACCTCGTTTAGTCCAGGTTTAGACCTGGTTTAGACCTGGTTTAGACCTGGTTTGGACCTGGTTTAGACCTGGTTTAGTCCTGGTTTAGTCCTGGTTTGGTCCTGGTTTAGACCTGGTTTAGTCCAGGTTTAGTCCTGGTTTAGTCCTGGTTTAGTCCTGGTTTAGTCCTGGTTTAGTCCTGGTTTAAACCTGGTTTAGACCTGGTTTAGACCTGGTTTAGACCTGGTTTAGACCTGTTTTAGACCTGGTTTAGTCCATGTTTAGTCCATGTTTAGACCTAGTTTAGACCTGGTTTAGTCCTGGTTTAGTCCATGTTTAGTCCATGTTTAGTCCATGTTTAGACCTAGTTTAGACCTGGTTTAGTCCTGGTTTAGTCCTGGTTTAGTCCTGGTTTAGTCCTTGTTTAGTCCTGGTTTAATCCTGGTTTAGGCCTAGTTTAGGCCTATTTTAGTCCTGGTTTAGACCTGGTTTAGACCTTGTTTAGACCTGGTTTAGTCCTGGTTTAGACCTGGTTTAGTCCATGTTTAGACCTGGTTTAGTCCTGGTTTAGTCCTGGTTTAGACCTGGTTTAGACCTGGTTTAGTCCTGGTTTAGTCCTGGTTTAGTCCTGGTTTAGACCTGGTTTAGTCCTGGTTTAGTCCTGGTTTAGACCTGGTTTAGACCTGGTTTAGTCCTGGTTTAGTCCTGGTTTAGTCCTGGTTTAGTCCTGGTTTAATCCTGGTTTAGGCCTAGTTTAGGCCTAGTTTAGACCTGGTTTAGACCTGGTTTAGACCTGGTTTAGACCTGGTTTAGTCCTGGTTTAGACCTGGTTTGGACCTGGTTTAGTCCTTGTTTGGACCTGGTTTAGTCCTGGTTTAGACCTGGTTTAGTCCTGGTTTAGACCTGGTTTAGTCCTGGTTTAGTCCATGTTTTGGCCTGGTTTAGTCCATGTTTAGGCCTAGTTTAGGCCTAGTTTAGACCTGGTTTAGACCTGGTTTAGACCTGGTTTAGACCTGGTTTAGTCCTGGTTTAGACCTGGTTTGGACCTGGTTTAGTCCTTGTTTGGACCTGGTTTAGTCCTGGTTTAGACCTGGTTTAGACCTGGTTTAGACCTGGTTTAGTCCTGGTTTAGACCTGGTTTGGACCTGGTTTAGTCCTTGTTTGGACCTGGTTTAGTCCTGGTTTAGACCTGGTTTAGTCCTGGTTTAGACCTGGTTTAGACCTGGTTTAAACCTGGTTTAGACCCGGTTTGGACCTGGTTAAGTCCAGGTTTAGACCTGGTTTAGACCTGGTTAAGACCTGGTTTAGACCTGGTTAAGTCCTGGTTTAGACCTGGTTTAGTCCTGGTTTAGACCTGGTTTGGACCTGGTTTAGACCTGGTTTAGTCCTGGTTTAGTCCAGGTTTAGACCTGGTTTAGACCTGGTTTAGTCCTGGTTTAGTCCTGGTTTAGACCTGGTTTAGACCTGGTTTAGTCCTGGTTTAGACGTGGTTTAGACCTGGTTTGGACCTGGTTTAGTCCTGGTTCAGTCCTGGTTTAGTCCTGGTTTAGACCTGGTTTAGTCCTGGTTTAGGCCTGGTTTAGACCTGGTTTAGTCCATGTTTAGACCTGGTTTAGACCTGGTTTAGTCCTGGTTTAGTCCTGGTTTAGACCTGGTTTAGTCCTGGTTTAGTACTGGTTTAGACCTGGTTTAGACCTGGTTTAGACCTGGTTTAGTCCTGGTTTAGTCCTGGTTTAGTCCTTGTTTGGACCTGGTTTAGTCCTGGTTTAGACCTGGTTTAGACCTGGTTTAGACCTGGTTTAGACCTGGTTTAGACCTGGTTTAGTCCATGTTTAGGCCTGGTTTAGTCCATGTTTAGGCCTGGTTTAGACCTGGTTTAGACCTGGTTTAGTCCTGGTTTAGACCTGGTTTAGTCCAGGTTTAGACCTGGTTTAGACCTGGTTTAGACCTGGTTTAGTCCTGGTTTAGACCTGGTTTGGACCTGGTTTAGACCTGGTTTAGTCCTGGTTTGGACCTGGTTTAGACCTGGTTTAGACCTGGTTTAGTCCTGGTTTAAACCTGGTTTAGTCCTGGTTTAGACCTGGTTTAGACCTGGTTTAGACCTGGTTTAGACCTGTTTTAGACCTGGTTTAGTCCATGTTTAGTCCATGTTTAGTCCATGTTTAGACCTAGTTTAGACCTGGTTTAGTCCTGGTTTAGTCCATGTTTAGTCCATGTTTAGTCCATGTTTAGACCTGGTTTAGTCCTGGTTTAGTCCTGGTTTAGTCCTGGTTTAGTCCTGGTTTAGTCCTTGTTTAGTCCTGGTTTAATCCTGGTTTAGGCCTAGTTTAGGCCTAGTTTAGTCCTGGTTTAGACCTGGTTTAGACCTGGTTTAGTCCTGGTTTAGTCCTGGTTTAGACCTGGTTTAGTCCATGTTTAGACCTGGTTTAGTCCTGGTTTAGTCCATGTTTAGACCTGGTTTAGACCTGGTTTAGTCCTGGTTAAGTCCTGGTTTAGACCTGGTTTAGTCCTGGTTTAGACCTGGTTTGGACCTGGTTTAGACCTGGTTTAGTCCTGGTTTAGTCCAGGTTTAGACCTGGTTTAGTCCTTGTTTAGACCTGGTTTAGTCCTGGTTTAGTCCTGGTTTAGACGTGGTTTAGACCTGGTTTGGACCTGGTTTAGTCCTGGTTCAGTCCTGGTTTAGTCCTGGTTTAGACCTGGTTTAGTCCTGGTTTAGGCCTGGTTTAGACCTGGTTTAGTCCATGTTTAGACCTGGTTTAGACCTGGTTTAGTCCTGGTTTAGTCCTGGTTTAGACCTGGTTTAGTCCTGGTTTAGTACTGGTTTAGACCTGGTTTAGACCTGGTTTAGACCTGGTTTAGTCCTGGTTTAGTCCTTGTTTGGACCTGGTTTAGTCCTGGTTTAGACCTGGTTTAGACCTGGTTTAGTCCTGGTTTAGACCTGGTTTAGACCTGGTTTAGACCTGGTTTAGACCTGGTTTAGTCCATGTTTAGGCCTGGTTTAGTCCATGTTTAGGCCTGGTTTAGACCTGGTTTAGACCTGGTTTAGACCCGGTTTAGTCCTGGTTTAGACCCGGTTTAGTCCTGGTTTAGACCTGGTTTAGTCCAGGTTTAGACCTGGTTTAGACCTGGTTTAGACCTGGTTTAGTCCTGGTTTAGACCTGGTTTGGACCTGGTTTAGACCTGGTTTAGTCCTGGTTTAGTCCTGGTTTAGTCCAGGTTTAGTCCTGGTTTAGTCCTGGTTTAGTCCTGGTTTAGTCCTGGTTTAGTCCTGGTTTAAACCTGGTTTAGTCCTGGTTTAGACCTGGTTTAGACCTGGTTTAGACCTGGTTTAGACCTGGTTTAGACCTGTTTTAGACCTGGTTTAGTCCATGTTTAGTCCATGTTTAGTCCATGTTTAGACCTAGTTTAGACCTGGTTTAGTCCTGGTTTAGTCCATGTTTAGTCCATGTTTAGTCCATGTTTAGACCTAGTTTAGACCTGGTTTAGTCCTGGTTTAGTCCTGGTTTAGTCCTGGTTTAGTCCTTGTTTAGTCCTGGTTTAATCCTGGTTTAGGCCTAGTTTAGGCCTAGTTTAGTCCTGGTTTAGACCTGGTTTAGACCTTGTTTAGACCTTGTTTAGACCTGGTTTAGTCCTGGTTTAGACCTGGTTTAGTCCATGTTTAGACCTGGTTTAGTCCTGGTTTAGTCCATGTTTAGACCTGGTTTAGACCTGGTTTAGTCCTGGTTTAGTACTGGTTTAGACCTGGTTTAGACCTGGTTTAGTCCTGGTTTAAACCTGGTTTAGACCTGGTTTAGTCCTGGTTCAGTCCTGGTTTAGTCCTGGTTTAGTCCTGGTTTAGACCTGGTTTAGTCCTGGTTTAGTCCTGGTTTAGTCCTGGTTTAGTCCATGTTTAGTCCATGTTTAGACCTGGTTTAGTCCTGGTTTAGTCCTGGTTTAGTCCTTGTTTAGTCCTGGTTTAATCCTGGTTTAGGCCTGGTTTAGTCCTGGTTTAGACCTGGTTTAGTCCTGGTTTAGGCCTGGTTTAGACCTGGTTTAGTCCTGGTTTAGTCCATGTTTAGACCTGGTTTAGTCCTGGTTTAGTCCATGTTTAGACCTGGTTTATACCTGATTTAGTCCTGGTTTAGTCCTGGTTTAGACCTGGTTTAGACCTGGTTTAGTCCTGGTTTAGACGTGGTTTAGTCCTGGTTTAGTCCTGGTTTAGTCCTGGTTTAGTCCTGGTTTAGACCTGGTTTAGACCTGGTTTAGTCCTGGTTTAGGCCTGGTTTAGACCTGGTTTAGTCCATGTTTAGACCTGGTTTAGTCCTGGTTTAGTCCATGTTTAGACCTGGTTTAGACCTGGTTTAGTCCTGGTTTAGTACTGGTTTAGACCTGGTTTAGACCTGGTTTAGACCTGGTTTAGTCCTGGTTTAAACCTGGTTTAGACCTGGTTTAGTCCTGGTTTAGTCCTGGTTTAGACCTGGTTTAGTCCTGGTTTAGTCCTGGTTTAGTCCTGGTTTAGTTCATGTTTAGACCTGGTTTAGTCCTGGTTTAGTCCTGGTTTAGTCCTGGTTTAGTCCTTGTTTAGTCCTGGTTTAAACCTGGTTTAGACCTGGTTTAGTCCTGGTTTAGTCCTGGTTTAGACCTGGTTTAGACCTGGTTTAGACCTGGTTTAGTCCTGGTTTAGACCTGGTTTGGACCTGGTTTAGTCCTTGTTTGGACCTGGTTTAGTCCTGGTTTAGACCTGGTTTAGTCCTGGTTTTGACCTGGTTTAGTCCTGGTTTAGACCTGGTTTAGACCTGGTTTAGTCCATGTTTAGGCCTGGTTTAGTCCATGTTTAGGCCTGGTTTAGTCCTTGTTCAGACCTGGTTTAGTCCTGGTTTAGACCTGGTTTAGTCCATGTTTAGGCCTGGTTTAGTCCATGTTTAGGCCTGGTTTAGACCTGGTTTAGACCTGGTTTAAACCTGGTTTAGACCTGGTTTAGTCCTGGTTTAGACCCGGTTTGGATCTGGTTTAGTCCAGGTTTAGACCTGGTTTACACCTGGTTAAGACCTGGTTTAGACCTGGTTTAGTCCTGGTTTAGTACTGGTTTAGACCTGGTTTAGACCTGGTTTAGTCCTGGTTTAGACCTGGTTTAGACCTGGTTTAGTCCTGGTTTAGTCCTGGTTTAGTCCTGGTTTAATCCTGGTTTAGGCCTAGTTTAGTCCTGGTTTAGACCTGGTTTAGACCTGGTTTAGACCTGGTTTAGTCCTGGTTTAGACCTGGTTTGGACCTGGTTTAGTCCTTGTTTGGACCTGGTTTAGTCCTGGTTTAGACCTGGTTTAGTCCTGGTTTAGACCTGGTTTAGTCCTGGTTTAGACCTGGTTTAGACCTGGTTTAGTCCATGTTTTGGCCTGGTTTAGTCCATGTTTAGGCCTGGTTTAGACCTGGTTTAGTCCTGGTTTAGACCTGGTTTAGACCTGGTTTAGTCCTGGTTTAGACCTGTTTTAGACCTGGTTTAGACCTGGTTTAGACCTGGTTTAGACCTGGTTTAGTCCATGTTTAGTCCATGTTTAGTCCATGTTTAGACCTAGTTTAGACCTGGTTTAGTCCTGGTTTAGTCCATGTTTAGTCCATGTTTAGTCCATGTTTAGACCTAGTTTAGACCTGGTTTAGTCCTGGTTTAGTCCTGGTTTAGTCCTTGTTTAGTCCTGGTTTAATCCTGGTTTAGGCCTAGTTTAGGCCTAGTTTAGTCCTGGTTTAGACCTGGTTTAGACCTGGTTTAGTCCTGGTTTAGACCAGGTTTAGACCTGGTTAAGACCTGGTTTAGACCTGGTTTAGTCCTGGTTTAGTACTGGTTTAGACCTGGTTTAGACCTGGTTTAGTCCTGGTTTAGACCTGGTTTAGTCCTGGTTTAGTCCTGGTTTAGACCTCGTTTAGTCCTGGTTTAGACCTGGTTTAGACCTGGTTTAGTCCTGGTTTAGTCCATGTTTAGTCCATGTTTAGACCTGGTTTAGACCTGGTTTAGTCCTGGTTTAGTCCTGGTTTAATCCTTGTTTAGTCCTGGTTTAATCCTGGTTTAGGCCTAGTTTAGGCCTAGTTTAGTCCTGGTTTAGACCTGGTTTAGACCTGGTTTAGTCCATGTTTAGGCCTGGTTTAGACCTGGTTTAGACCTGGTTTAAACCTGGTTTAGACCTGGTTTAGTCCTGGTTTAGACCCGGTTTGGACCTGGTTAAGTCCAGGTTTAGACCTGGTTTAGACCTGGTTTAGTCCAGGTTTAGACCTGGTTTAGTCCTTGTTTAGACCTGGTTTAGTCCTGGTTTAGACCTGGTTTAGACCTGGTTTAGTCCTGGTTTAGACGTGGTTTAGACCTGGTTTGGACCTGGTTTAGTTTGGTTTAGTCCTGGTTTAGTCCTGGTTTAGACCTGGTTTAGTCCTGGTTTAGACCTGGTTTGGACCTGGTTAAGACCTGGTTTAGTCCTGGTTTAGACCTGGTTTAGTCCAGGTTTACTCCTGGTTTAGTCCTGGTTTAGTCCTGGTTTAAACCTGGTTTAGTCCTGGTTTAGAACTGGTTTAGACCTGGTTTAGACCTGGTTTAGTCCTGGTTTAGACCTGGTTTAGACCTGGTTTAGTCCTGGTTTAGACCTGTTTTAGACCTGGTTTAGACCTGGTTTAGACCTGGTTTAGTCCATGTTTAGTCCATGTTTAGTCCATGTTTAGACCTAGTTTAGACCTGGTTTAGTCCAGGTTAAGTCCATGTTTAGGCCTGGTTTAGACCTGGTTTAGACCTGGTTTAGACCTGGATTAGTCCATGTTTAGACCTGGTTTAGTCCTGGTTTAGTCCATGTTTAGACCTGGTTTGGACCTGGTTTAGTCCTGGTTTAGTCCTGGTTTAGACCTGGTTTAGACCTGGTTTAGTCCTGGTTTAAACCTGGTTTAGACCTGGTTTAGTCCTGGTTTAGTCCTGGTTTAGTCCTGGTTTAGACCTGGTTTAGTCCGTGTTTAGTCCTGGTTTAGTCCATGTTTAGACCTGGTTTAGTCCTGGTTTAGTCCTTGTTTAGTCCTGGTTTAATCCTGGTTTAGGCCTAGTTTAGGCCTGGTTTAGACCTGGTTTAGTCCTGGTTTAGTCCATGTTTAGACCTGGTTTAGTCCATGTTTAGACCTGGTTTAGACCTGATTTAGTCCTGGTTTAGTCCTGGTTTAGTCCTGGTTTAGACCTGGTTTAGACCTGGTTTAGTCCTGGTTTAGACGTGGTTTAGACCTGGTTTAGTCCTGGTTTAGTCCTGGTTTAGTCCTGGTTTAGTCCTGGTTTAGTCCTGGTTTAGACCTGGTTTAGACCTTGTTTAGTCCTGGTTTAGGCCTGGTTTAGACCTGGTTTAGTCCATGTTTAGACCTGGTTTAGTCCTGGTTTAGTCCATGTTTAGACCTGGTTTAGACCTGGTTTAGTCCTGGTTTAGTACTGGTTTAGACCTGGTTTAGACCTGGTTTAGTCCTGGTTTAAACCTGGTTTAGTCCTGGTTTAGTCCTGGTTTAGTCCTGGTTTAGACCTGGTTTAGTCCTGGTTTAGTCCATGTTTAGACCTGGTTTAGTCCTGGTTTAGTCCTTGTTTAGTCCTGGTTTAATCCTGGTTTAGGCCTAGTTTAGGCCTGGTTTAGACCTGGTTTAGACCTGGTTTAGTCCTGGTTTAGACCTGGTTTGGACCTGGTTTAGTCCTTGTTTGGACCTGGTTTAGTCCTGGTTTAGACCTGGTTTAGTCCTGGTTTTGACCTGGTTTAGTCCTGGTTTAGACCTGGTTTAGACCTGGTTTAGTCCATGTTTAGGCCTGGTTTAGTCCATGTTTAGGCCTGGTTTAGTCCTTGTTCAGACCTGGTTTAGTCCTGGTTTAGACCTGGTTTAGTCCATGTTTAGGCCTGGTTTAGTCCATGTTTAGGCCTGGTTTAGACCCGGTTTAGACCTGGTTTAGACCCGGTTTGGATCTGGTTTAGTCCAGGTTTAGACCTGGTTTAGACCTGGTTAAGACCTGGTTTAGACCTGGTTTAGTCCTGGTTTAGTACTGGTTTAGACCTGGTTTAGACCTGGTTTAGTTCTGGTTTAGACCTGGTTTAGACCTGGTTTAGTCCTGGTTTAGTCCTGGTTTAGTCCTGGTTTAGTCCTGGTTTAGACCTGGTTTAGTCCTGGTTTAGTCCTGGTTTAGTCCATGTTTAGTCCATGTTTAGACCTGGTTTAGACCTGGTTTAGTCCTGGTTTAGTCCTGGTTTAGTCCTTGTTTAGTCCTGGTTTAATCCTGGTTTAGGCCTAGTTTAGGCCTAGTTTAGTCCTGGTTTAGACCTGGTTTAGTCCTGGTTTAGTCCATGTTTAGTCCATGTTTAGACCTGGTTTAGACCTGGTTTAGTCCTGGTTTAGTCCTTGTTTAGTCCTGGTTTAATCCTGGTTTAGGCCTAGTTTAGGCCTAGTTTAGTCCTGGTTTAGACCTGGTTTAGACCTGGTTTAGTCCTGGTTTAGACCCGGTTTGGACCTGGTTAAGTCCAGGTTTAGACCTGGTTAAGTCCTGGTTTAGACCTGGTTTAGTCCTGGTTTAGTCCTGGTTTAGACCTGGTTTGGACCTGGTTTAGACCTGGTTTAGTCCTGGTTTAGTCCAGGTTTAGACCTGGTTTAGTCCTTGTTTAGACCTGGTTTAGTCCTGGTTTAGACCTGGTTTAGACCTGGTTTAGTCCTGGTTTAGACTTGGTTTAGACCTGGTTTGGACCTGGTTTAGTCCTGGTTTAGTCCTGGTTTAGACCTGGTTTAGTCCTGGTTTAGACCTGGTTTGGACCTGGTTAAGACCTGGTTTAGTCCTGGTTTAGACCTGGTTTAGTCCAGGTTTAGTCCTGGTTTAGTCCTGGTTTAGTCCTGGTTTAAACCTGGTTTAGTCCAGGTTTAGTCCTGGTTTAGTCCTGGTTTAGTCCTGGTTTAAACCTGGTTTAGTCCTGGTTTAGAACTGGTTTAGACCTGGTTTAGACCTGGTTTAGTCCTGGTTTAGACCTGGTTTAGACCTGGTTTAGTCCTGGTTTAGACCTGTTTTAGACCTGGTTTAGACCTGGTTTAGACCTGGTTTAGTCCATGTTTAGTCCATGTTTAGTCCATGTTTAGACCTAGTTTAGACCTGGTTTAGTCCATGTTTAGTCCATGTTTAGTCCATGTTTAGACCTAGTTTAGACCTGGTTTAGTCCTGGTTTAGTCCTTGTTTAGTCCTGGTTTAATCCTGGTTTAGGCCTAGTTTAGGCCTAGTTTAGTCCTGGTTTAGACCTGGTTTAGACCTGGTTTAGTCCTGGTTTAGACCTGGTTTAGACCTGGTTTAGTCCTGGTTTAGACCTGGTTTGGACCTGGTTTAGTCCTTGTTTGGACCTGGTTTAATCCTGGTTTAGATCTGGTTTAGTCCTGGTTTAGACCTGGTTTAGACCTGGTTTAGTCCATGTTTAGGCCTGGTTTAGTCTATGTTTAGGCCTGGTTTAGACCTGGTTTAGACCTGGTTTAAACCTGGTTTAGACCTGGTTTAGTCCTGGTTTAGTCCTGGTTTAGTCCTGGTTTAGACCTGGTTTGGACCTGGTTTAGACCTGGTTTAGTCCTGGTTTAGACCTGGTTTAGACCTGGTTTAGTCCAGGTTTAGACCTGGTTTAGTCCTGGTTTAGTCCTGGTTTAAACCTGGTTTAGTCCTGGTTTAGACCTGTTTTAGTCCTGGTTTAGACCTGGTTTAGACCTGGTTTAGACCTGGTTTAGACCTGGTTTAGTCCAGGTTTAGACCTGGTTTAGTCCTGGTTTAGACCTGGTTTGGACCTGGTTTAGTCCAGGTTTAGACCTGGTTTAGTCCAGGTTTAGACCTGGTTTAATCCTGGTTTAGGCCTAGTTTAGTCCTGGTTTAGACCTGGTTTAGTCCTGGTTTAGACCTAGTTTAGTCCTGGTTTAGACCTGGTTTAGACCTGGTTTAGTCCTGGTTTAGACCTGGTTTAGTCCTGGTTTAGACCTGGTTTGGACCTGGTTTAGTCCTTGTTTGGACCTGGTTTAGTCCTGGTTTAGACCTGGTTTAGACCTGGTTTAGTCCTGGTTTAGACCTGGTTTAGACCTGGTTTAGTCCAGGTTAAGTCCATGTTTAGGCCTGGTTTAGACCTGGTTTAGACCTGGTTTAGACCTGGTTTAGTCCTGGTTTAGACCCGGTTTAGTCCCGGTTTAGACCCGGTTTAGTCCAGGTTTAGACCTGGTTTAGACCTGGTTAAGACCTGGTTTAGACCTGGTTTAGTCCTGGTTTAGACCTGGTTTGGACCTGGTTTAGACCTTGTTTAGTCCTGGTTTAGTCCTGGTTTAGACCTGGTTTAGTCCAGGTTTAGACCTGGTTTAGTCCTGGTTTAAACCTGGTTTAGTCCTGGTTTAGACCTGGTTTAGACCTGGTTTAGTCCTGGTTTAGTCCTGGTTTAGACCTGGTTTAGACCTGGTTTAGTCCTGGTTTAGACCTGGTTTAGACCTGGTTTAGACCTGGTTTAGTCCAGGTTTAGACCTGGTTTAGTCCTGGTTTAGACCTGGTTTAGACCTGGTTTAGACCTGGTTTAGTCCAGGTTTAGACCTGGTTTAATCCTGGTTTAGGCCTAGTTTAGACCTGGTTTAGTCCTGGTTTAGACCTGGTTTAGTCCTTGTTTAGACCTGGTTTAGTCCTGGTTTAGTCCTGGTTTAGTCCTGGTTTAGACATGGTTTAGTCCTGGTTTAGTCCTGGTTTAGACCTGGTTTAGTCCTGGTTTAGTCCTGGTTTAGACCTGGTTTAGTCCATGTTTAGTCCTGGTTTAGTCCTGGTTTAGACCTGGTTTAGACCTGGTTTAGTCCTGGTTTAGACCTGGTTTAGACCTGGTTTAGTCCAGGTTAAGTCCATGTTTAGGCCTGGTTTAGACCTGGTTTAGACCTGGTTTAGACCTGGTTTAGTCCTGGTTTAGACCCGGTTTAGTCCCGGTTTAGACCCGGTTTAGTCCAGGTTTAGACCTGGTTTAGACCTGGTTTAGTCCTGGTTTAGACCTGGTTTAGACCTGGTTTAGTCCTGGTTTAGACCTGGTTTAGACCTGGTTTAGACCTGGTTTAGTCCAGGTTTAGACCTGGTTTAGTCCTGGTTTAGACCTGGTTTAGACCTGGTTTAGACCTGGTTTAGTCCAGGTTTAGACCTGGTTTAATCCTGGTTTAGGCCTAGTTTAGACCTGGTTTAGTCCTGGTTTAGACCTGGTTTAGTCCTTGTTTAGACCTGGTTTAGTCCTGGTTTAGTCCTGGTTTAGTCCTGGTTTAGACATGGTTTAGTCCTGGTTTAGTCCTGGTTTAGACCTGGTTTAGTCCTGGTTTAGTCCTGGTTTAGACCTGGTTTAGTCCATGTTTAGTCCTGGTTTAGTCCTGGTTTAGTCCATGTTTAGACCTGGTTTAGTCCTTGTTTAGTCCTGATTTAGTCCATGTTTGGACCTGGTTTAGTCCTTGTTTAGTCCTGGTTTAGTCCTGGTTTTAGTCCATGTTTAGACCTGGTTTAGACCTGGTTTAGTCCTGGTTTAGTCCTGGTTAAGACCTGGTTTAGACCTGGTTTAGTCCTGGTTTAGACCTGGTTTAGACCTGGTTTAGACCTGGTTTAGACCTGGTTTAGTCCTGGTTTAGACCTGGTTTAGTCCTGGTTTAGTCCATGTTTAGACCTGGTTTAGTCCTGGTTTAGTCCTGGTTTAGTCCTGGTTTAGTCCATGTTTAGTCCTGGTTTAGACCTGGTTTGGACCTGGTTTAGTCCTTGTTTGGACCTTGTTTAGTCCTGGTTTAGACCTGGTTCAGTCCTGGTTTAGTCCTGGTTAAGACCTGGTTTGGACCTGGTTTAGTCCTTGTTTAGACCTGGTTTAGTCCTGGTTTAGTCCTGGTTTAGACATGGTTTAGTCCTGGTTTAGTCCTGGTTTAGACCTGGTTTAGTCCTGGTTTAGTCCTGGTTTAGACCTGGTTTAGTCCATGTTTAGTCCTGGTTTAGTCCTGGTTTAGTCCATGTTTAGACCTGGTTTAGACCTGGTTTAGTCCTTGTTTAGTCCTGGTTTAGTCCTTGTTTAGTCCATGTTTAGACCTGGTTTAGTCCTGGTTTAGTCCTTGTTTAGTCCTGGTTTAGTCCTGGTTTAGACCTGGTTTAGTCCTGGTTTAGTCCTGGTTTAGACCTGGTTTAGTCCTGGTTTAGTCCTGGTTTAGTCCATGTTTCGACCTGGTTTAGTCCTGGTTTAGTCCATGTTTAGACCTGGTTTAGTCCTGGTTTAGACCTGGTTTAGTCCTGGTTTAGGCCTGGTTTAGACCTGGTTTAGTCCATGTTTAGACCTGGTTTAGACCTGGTTTAGTCCTGGTTTAGTCCTGGTTTAGTCCATGTTTCGACCTGGTTTAGTCCTGGTTTAGTCCTGGTTTAGTCCATGTTTAGACCTGATTTAGTCCTGGTTTAGTCCTGGTTTGGACCTGGTTTAGTCTTGGTTTAGACCTGGTTTAGACCTGGTTTAGACCTGATTTAGTCCTGGTTTAGACCTGGTTTAGTCCTGGTTTAGTCCATGTTTAGACCTGGTTTAGTCCTGGTTTAGTCCTTGTTTAGTCCTGGTTTAGTCCATGTTTAGTCCATGTTTAGACCTGGTTTAGTCCTGGTTTAGACCTGGTTTAGTCCTGGGTTAGTCCTGGTTTAGTCCTGGTTTAGACCTGGTTTAGTCCTGGTTTATTCCTGGTTTATTCCTGGTTTAGACCTGGTTTAGTCCTGGTTTAGTCCATGTTTAGACCTGGTTTAGTCCTGGTTTAGTCCTGGTTTAGTCCATGTTTAGTCCATGTTTAGACCTGGTTTAGTCCTGGTTTAGTCCTGGTTTAGTCCTGGTTAAGTCCTGGTTTAGACCTGGTTTAGACCTGGTTTAGTCCTGGTTTAGACCTGTTTTAGACCTGGTTTAGACCTGGTTTAGACCTGGTTTAGTCCATGTTTAGTCCATGTTTAGTCCATGTTTAGACCTAGTTTAGACCTGGTTTAGTCCTGGTTTAGTCCATGTTTAGTCCATGTTTAGACCTAGTTTAGACCTGGTTTAGTCCTGGTTTAGTCCTTGTTTAGTCCTGGTTTAATCCTGGTTTAGGCCTAGTTTAGGCCTAGTTTAGTCCTGGTTTAGACCTGGTTTAGACCTGGTTTAGTCCTGGTTTAGACCTGGTTTAGACCTGGTTTAGTCCTGGTTTAGACCTGGTTTGGACCTGGTTTAGTCCTTGTTTGGACCTGGTTTAATCCTGGTTTAGATCTGGTTTAGTCCTGGTTTAGACCTGGTTTAGACCTGGTTTAGTCCATGTTTAGGCCTGGTTTAGTCTATGTTTAGGCCTGGTTTAGACCTGGTTTAGACCTGGTTTAAACCTGGTTTAGACCTGGTTTAGTCCTGGTTTAGTCCTGGTTTAGTCCTGGTTTAGACCTGGTTTGGACCTGGTTTAGACCTGGTTTAGTCCTGGTTTAGACCTGGTTTAGACCTGGTTTAGTCCAGGTTTAGACCTGGTTTAGTCCTGGTTTAGTCCTGGTTTAAACCTGGTTTAGTCCTGGTTTAGACCTGTTTTAGTCCTGGTTTAGTCCTGGTTTAGACCTGGTTTAGACCTGGTTTAGACCTGGTTTAGACCTGGTTTAGTCCAGGTTTAGACCTGGTTTAGTCCTGGTTTAGACCTGGTTTGGACCTGGTTTAGTCCAGGTTTAGACCTGGTTTAGTCCAGGTTTAGACCTGGTTTAATCCTGGTTTAGGCCTAGTTTAGTCCTGGTTTAGACCTGGTTTAGTCCTGGTTTAGACCTAGTTTAGTCCTGGTTTAGACCTGGTTTAGACCTGGTTTAGTCCTGGTTTAGACCTGGTTTAGTCCTGGTTTAGACCTGGTTTGGACCTGGTTTAGTCCTTGTTTGGACCTGGTTTAGTCCTGGTTTAGACCTGGTTTAGACCTGGTTTAGTCCTGGTTTAGACCTGGTTTAGACCTGGTTTAGTCCAGGTTAAGTCCATGTTTAGGCCTGGTTTAGACCTGGTTTAGACCTGGTTTAGACCTGGTTTAGTCCTGGTTTAGACCCGGTTTAGTCCCGGTTTAGACCCGGTTTAGTCCAGGTTTAGACCTGGTTTAGACCTGGTTAAGACCTGGTTTAGACCTGGTTTAGTCCTGGTTTAGACCTGGTTTGGACCTGGTTTAGACCTTGTTTAGTCCTGGTTTAGTCCTGGTTTAGACCTGGTTTAGTCCAGGTTTAGACCTGGTTTAGTCCTGGTTTAAACCTGGTTTAGTCCTGGTTTAGACCTGGTTTAGACCTGGTTTAGTCCTGGTTTAGTCCTGGTTTAGACCTGGTTTAGACCTGGTTTAGTCCTGGTTTAGACCTGGTTTAGACCTGGTTTAGACCTGGTTTAGTCCAGGTTTAGACCTGGTTTAGTCCTGGTTTAGACCTGGTTTAGACCTGGTTTAGACCTGGTTTAGTCCAGGTTTAGACCTGGTTTAATCCTGGTTTAGGCCTAGTTTAGACCTGGTTTAGTCCTGGTTTAGACCTGGTTTAGTCCTTGTTTAGACCTGGTTTAGTCCTGGTTTAGTCCTGGTTTAGACATGGTTTAGTCCTGGTTTAGTCCTGGTTTAGACCTGGTTTAGTCCTGGTTTAGTCCTGGTTTAGACCTGGTTTAGTCCATGTTTAGTCCTGGTTTAGTCCTGGTTTAGTCCATGTTTAGACCTGGTTTAGTCCTTGTTTAGTCCTGATTTAGTCCATGTTTGGACCTGGTTTAGTCCTTGTTTAGTCCTGGTTTAGTCCTGGTTTTAGTCCATGTTTAGACCTGGTTTAGACCTGGTTTAGTCCTGGTTTAGGCCTGGTTTAGACCTGGTTTAGTCCATGTTTAGACCTGGTTTAGACCTGGTTTAGTCCTGGTTTAGTCCTGGTTAAGACCTGGTTTAGACCTGGTTTAGTCCTGGTTTAGACCTGGTTTAGACCTGGTTTAGACCTGGTTTAGACCTGGTTTAGTCCTGGTTTAGACCTGGTTTAGTCCTGGTTTAGTCCATGTTTAGACCTGGTTTAGTCCTGGTTTAGTCCTGGTTTAGTCCTGGTTTAGTCCATGTTTAGTCCTGGTTTAGACCTGGTTTGGACCTGGTTTAGTCCTTGTTTGGACCTTGTTTAGTCCTGGTTTAGACCTGGTTCAGTCCTGGTTTAGTCCTGGTTAAGACCTGGTTTGGACCTGGTTTAGTCCTTGTTTAGACCTGGTTTAGTCCTGGTTTAGTCCTGGTTTAGACATGGTTTAGTCCTGGTTTAGTCCTGGTTTAGACCTGGTTTAGTCCTGGTTTAGTCCTGGTTTAGACCTGGTTTAGTCCATGTTTAGTCCTGGTTTAGTCCTGGTTTAGTCCATGTTTAGACCTGGTTTAGACCTGGTTTAGTCCTTGTTTAGTCCTGGTTTAGTCCTTGTTTAGACCTGGTTTAGTCCTGGTTTAGTCCTTGTTTAGTCCTGGTTTAGTCCTGGTTTAGACCTGGTTTAGTCCTGGTTTAGTC
This sequence comes from Eucyclogobius newberryi, assembly GCF_026437365.1. Taxonomy (NCBI): domain Eukaryota; kingdom Metazoa; phylum Chordata; class Actinopteri; order Gobiiformes; family Gobiidae; genus Eucyclogobius; species Eucyclogobius newberryi. The sequence continues at coordinate 18,333 of NW_027316261.1, read as the reverse complement.
CTGGTTTAGACCTGGTTTAGTCCTGGTTTAGTCCTGGTTTAGTCCATGTTTCGACCTGGTTTAGTCCTGGTTTAGTCCTGGTTTAGTCCATGTTTAGACCTGGTTTAGTCCTGGTTTAGACCTGGTTTAGTCCTGGTTTAGGCCTGGTTTAGACCTGGTTTAGTCCATGTTTAGACCTGGTTTAGACCTGGTTTAGTCCTGGTTTAGTCCTGGTTTAGTCCATGTTTCGACCTGGTTTAGTCCTGGTTTAGTCCTGGTTTAGTCCATGTTTAGACCTGATTTAGTCCTGGTTTAGTCCTGGTTTGGACCTGGTTTAGTCTTGGTTTAGACCTGGTTTAGACCTGGTTTAGACCTGATTTAGTCCTGGTTTAGACCTGGTTTAGTCCTGGTTTAGACCTGGTTTAGTCCTGGGTTAGTCCTGGTTTAGTCCTGGTTTAGACCTGGTTTAGTCCTGGTTTATTCCTGGTTTATTCCTGGTTTAGACCTGGTTTAGTCCTGGTTTAGTCCATGTTTAGACCTGGTTTAGTCCTGGTTTAGTCCTGGTTTAGTCCATGTTTAGTCCATGTTTAGACCTGGTTTAGTCCTGGTTTAGTCCTGGTTTAGTCCTTGTTTAGTCCTGGTTTAATCCTGGTTTAGGCCTAGTTTAGTCCTGGTTTAGTCCTTGTTTAGTCCTGGTTTAGACCCGGTTTAGACCTGGTTTAGACCTGGTTTAGTCCAGGTTTAGACCTGTTTTAGACCTGGTTAAGACCTGGTTTAGACCTGGTTTAGTCCTGGTTTAGACCTGGTTTGGACCTGGTTTAGACCTGGTTTAGTCCTGGTTTAGTCCTGGTTTAGACCTGGTTTAGTCCAGGTTTAGACCTGGTTTAGTCCTGGTTTAGTCCTGGTTTAATCCTGGTTTAGACCTGGTTTAGACCTGGTTTAGACCTGGTTTAGTCCAGGTTTAGACCTGGTTTAGTCCTGGTTTAGACCTGGTTTAGACCTGGTTTAGACCTGGTTAAGTCCAGGTTTAGACCTGGTTTAGTCCAGGTTTAGACCTGGTTTAATCCTGGTTTAGGCCTAGTTTAGTCCTGGTTTAGACCTGGTTTAGTCCTTGTTTAGTCCTGGTTTAGTCCTGGTTTAGTCCATGTTTAGACCTGGTTTAGTCCTGGTTTAGTCCTGGTTTAGACCTGGTTTAGACCTGGTTTAGTCCTGGTTTAGTCCTGGTTTAGTCCATGTTTAGACCTGGTTTAGTCCTGGTTTAGACCTGGTTTAGTCCATGTTTAGACCTGGTTTAGACCTGGTTTAGTCCTGGTTTAGTCCATGTTTAGACCTGGTTTAGTCCTGGTTTAGACCTGGTTTAGTCCTGGTTTAGTCCTGGTTTAGACCTGGTTTAGTCCATGTTTAGACCTGGTTTAGACCTGGTTTAGTCCTGGTTTAGTCCATGTTTAGACCTGGTTTAGACCTGATTTAGTCCTGGTTTAGTCCTGGTTTAGACCTGGTTTAGACCTGGTTTATTCCTGGTTTAGACCTGGTTTAGTCCTGGTTTAGACCTGGTTTAGTCCTGGTTTAGTCCATGTTTAGACCTGGTTTAGTCCTGGTTTAGTCCTGGTTTAGTCCATGTTTAGACCTGGTTTAGTCCTGGTTTAGTCCATGTTTAGTCCATGTTTAGACCTGGTTTAGACCTGATTTAGTCCTGGTTTAGTCCTGGTTTAGACCTGGTTTATTCCTGGTTTAGACCTGGTTTAGACCTGGTTTAGACCTGGTTTAGACCTGGTTTAGTCCTGGTTTAGTCCTGGTTTAGACCTGGTTTAGACCTGGTTTAGTCCTGGTTTAGACCTGGTTTGGACCTGGTTTAGTCCAGGTTTAGACCTGGTTTAGTCCTGGTTTAGACCTGGTTTAGTCCTGGTTTAGACCTGGTTTAGACCTGGTTTAGTCCAGGTTTAGACCTGGTTTAATCCTTGTTTAGGCCTAGTTTAGTCCTGGTTTAGACCTGGTTTAGTCCTGGTTTAGTCCTGGTTTAGACCTGGTTTAGACCTGGTTTAGTCCTGGTTTAGACCAGGTTTAGACCTGGTTTAGTCCTGGTTTAAACCTGGTTTAGTCCTGGTTTAGACCTGGTTTAGACCTGGTTTAGTCCTGGTTTAGTCCTGGTTTAGACCTGGTTTAGTCCTGGTTTAGTCCTGGTTTAGACCTGGTTTAGACCTGGTTTAGACCTGGTTTAGTCCAGGTTTAGACCTGGTTTAGTCCTGGTTTAGACCTGGTTTAGACCTGGTTTAGACCTGGTTAAGTCCAGGTTTAGACCTGGTTTAGACCTGGTTTAGTCCTGGTTTAGTCCAGGTTTAGACCTGGTTTAGTCCTGGTTTAGACCTGGTTTAGACCTGGTTTAGACCTGGTTAAGTCCAGGTTTAGACCTGGTTTAGTCCAGGTTTAAACCTGGTTTAATCCTGGTTTAGGCCTAGTTTAGACCTGGTTTAGACCTGGTTTAGACCTGGTTTAGACCTGGTTTAGTCCAGGTTTAGACCTGGTTTAGTCCATGTTTAGGCCTGGTTTAGTCTATGTTTAGGCCTGGTTTAGACCTGGTTTACACCTGGTTAAGACCTGGTTTAGTCCTGGTTTAGTCCTGGTTTGGACCTGGTTTAGACCTGGTTTAGTCCTGGTTTAGACCTGGTTTAGACCTGGTTTAGTCCAGGTTTAGACCTGGTTTAGTCCTGGTTTAGTCCTGGTTTAAACCTGGTTTAGTCCTGGTTTAGACCTGTTTTAGTCCTGGTTTAGTCCTGGTTTAGACCTGGTTTAGACCTGGTTTAGACCTGGTTTAGACCTGGTTTAGTCCAGGTTTAGACCTGGTTTAGTCCTGGTTTAGACCTGGTTTGGACCTGGTTTAGTCCAGGTTTAGACCTGGTTTAGTCCAGGTTTAGACCTGGTTTAATCCTGGTTTAGGCCTAGTTTAGTCCTGGTTTAGACCTGGTTTAGTCCTGGTTTAGACCTAGTTTAGTCCTGGTTTAGACCTGGTTTAGACCTGGTTTAGTCCTGGTTTAGACCTGGTTTAGTCCTGGTTTAGACCTGGTTTGGACCTGGTTTAGTCCTGGTTTAGTCCTGGTTTAGACCTGGTTTAGTCCTGGTTTAGACCTGGTTTAGACCTGGTTTAGTCCATGTTTAGTCCAGGTTAAGTCCATGTTTAGGCCTAGTTTAGACCTGGTTTAGACCTGGTTTAGACCTGGTTTAGACCTGGTTTAGTCCAGGTTTAGACCTGGTTTAGTCCTGGTTTAGACCTGGTTTAGACCTGGTTTAGACCTGGTTAAGTCCAGGTTTAGACCTGGTTTAATCCTGGTTTAGGCCTAGTTTAGTCCTGGTTTAGACCTGGTTTAGACCTGGTTTAGTCCTGGTTTAGTCCTGGTTTAGACCTGGTTTAGTCCATGTTTGGTCCTGGTTTAGAGCCTCTCCTCTCCTGCAGCGCCCTCTGGTGGCCTGGAAGAGGTGCTGCTCCGCTCGTGTCTCGCTCGGCTCCTCGTTCTTCACTGCTGCGGCTCGTCTCAGCTGCTCTTGACCCTTCACTTCCTGGAGACGTCCTTCGCAGCTGGCCACGCCCTCTCGCTGCTGCTCATCGACAGCATCTCTGCCTTCTATTGGCTGGACCGAGTGGAGGGCGGGGTCAGCTACGCCAAGCAGGAAGAGATGCTGAACAAGTGCTCGGAGCTGCTCGGGCGACTGCTCAGGTTTGTGATGGAGTTAACATTGTTTTGCCTTCGGCTCAGGCCACGCCTTCGGCTCAGGCCACGCCTTCGGCTCAGGCCACGCCTTCGGCTCAGGCCACGCCTTCGGCTCAGGCCACGCCTTCGGCTCAGGATGCAAATGTCCGACATTCTGTGTTTTCTTTTTTCAGGGATTACAAGATCACTGTATTTGCCACCTGCCATTCCATTCGGCACAACAGCCGCTCTGCATCCTCCTCTTCCTCTGCATCCTCCTCTTCCTCTGCATCCTCCTCTTCCTCTGCATCCTCCTCTTCCTCTGCATCCTCCTCTTCCTCTGCATCCTCCTCTTCCTCTGCATCCTCCTCTTCCTCCTCTTCCTCTGCATCCTTGGACCAGGACAAACCCTACCTGTGTCGGGCGTGGCAGAGGCTCGTGTCACACCGTTTGACTTGCTCCAAAAGTGAGACGGCTCCACCCACTGCGGCTCCTCCCACTGCGGCTCCTCCCACTGCGGCTCCTCCCACTGCGGCTCCTCCCACTGCGGCTCCTCCCTTGACGACAGGACAGCGACAGGTGCGAGGGAGAACCACGCGATTCACCGTCCACTGCTCGTCCAGGAACAAGGGGATCAGAACCAGCAACTTCACCGTGACAGACCGAGGAGTGGAGTTCATCACTCGACTGGACCGGGACTGAACCTGGACTGGACCTGGACTGGACCGGGACTGGACCGGGACTGGACCTGGACTGGACCTGGACTGGACCGGGACTGGACCGGGACTGGACCTGGACTGAACCTGGACTGAACCTGGACTGGACCGGGACTGGACCTGGACTGGACCGGGACTGGACCTGGACTGGACCTGGACTGGACCGGGACTGGACCTGGACTGGACCTGGACTGGACCTGGACTGGACAGGGACTGGACCGGGACTGGACCTGGACTGGACCTGGACTGGACCTGGACTGGACCTGGACCGGACCGGGACTGGACCTGGACTGGACCTGGACTGGACCTGGACTGGACCGGGACTGGACCTGGACTGAACCTGGACTGAACCTGGACTGGACCGGGACTGAACCTGGACTGGACCTGGACTGAACCTGGACTGGACCTGGACTGGACCTGGACTGGACCGGGACTGGACCGGGACTGGACCTGGACTGAACCTGGACTGAACCTGGACTGGACCGGGACTGGACCTGGACTGGACCGGGACTGAACCTGGACTGGACCTGGACTGGACCGGGACTGGACCTGGACTGGACCTGGACTGGACCGGGACTGGACCTGGACTGGACCTGGACTGGACCTGGACTGGACCTGGACTGGACCTGGACTGGACCTGGACTGGACAGGGACTGGACCGGGACTGGACCTGGACTGGACCTGGACTGGACCTGGACTGGACCTGGACCGGACCGGGACTGGACCTGGACTGGACCTGGACTGGACCTGGACTGGACCGGGACTGGACCTGGACTGAACCTGGACTGAACCTGGACTGGACCGGGACTGAACCTGGACTGGACCTGGACTGAACCTGGACTGGACCTGGACTGAACCTGGACTGGACCTGGACTGAACCTGGACTGGACCTGGACTGGACCTGGACTGGACCGGGACTGGACCTGGACTGAACCTGGACTGAACCTGGACTGGACCTGGACTGGACCGGGACTGGACCGGGACTGGACCTGGACTGGACCGGGACTGAACCTGGACTGGACCTGGACTGAACCTGGACTGGACCTGGACTGGACCTGGACTGGACCGGGACTGGACAGGGACTGGACAGGGACTGGACAGGGACCATGTCAGGACAAAACCTGGTCTTAATTGGCCCTAAATCCTAAAATAATCAGGGCTTAAAAGTGTTTTAGTTGATAAAAGTCTGTATTATTCCTTCTGTTGTTGTTGTTGTTGTTGTTGTTGATCTATGTGCTCATAAAAATCAAATGTAAATAGTAAAAACCTCTGTTAAAGGTGTTTGTAGCTCTTTAGTGACCTCTGGTCTCTGGTGACCTCTGGTCTCTGGTGACCTCTGGTCTCTGGTGACCTCTGGTGACCTCTGGTCTCTGGTGACCTCTGGTCTCTGGTGACCTCTGGTGACCTCTGGTCTCTGGTGACCTCTGGTCTCTGGTGACCTCTGGTGACCTCTGGTCTCTGGTGACCTCTGGTCTCTGGTGACCTCTGGTGGTCTCTGGTGACCTCTGGTCTCTGGTGACCTCTGGTAACCTCTGTTTTCTGGTGACCTCTGGTCTCTGGTGACCTCTGGTGACCTCTGGTCTCTGGTGACCTCTGGTGACCTCTGGTCTCTGGTGACCTCTGGTGACCTCTGGTGACCTCTGTTCTCTGGTGACCTCTGGTGACCTCTGTTCTCTGGTGACCTCTGGTAACCTCTGGTCTCTGGTGACCTCTGGTCTCTGGTGACCTCTGGTGACCTCTGTTCTCTGGTGACCTCTGGTAACCTCTGTTCTCTGGTGACCTCTGGTCTCTGGTGACCTCTGGTCTCTGGTGACCTCTGTTCTCTGGTGACCTCTGGTAACCTCTGTTCTCTGGTGACCTCTGGTCTCTGGTGACCTCTGGTCTCTGGTGACCTCTGGTGGTGTAAGTGCCTTCTCAAACCTCAGTCAAATGATCAAGATGAAGAGGTGAACACATGAACACATGAACACAGGTGAACACAGGTGAAGACAGGTGAACACATGAACACATGAACACATGAACACAGGTGAAGACAGGTGAAGACAGGTGAACACATGAACACATGAACACAGGTGAACACAGGTGAAGACAGGTGAACACATGAACACATGAACACAGGTGAAGACAGGTGAAGACAGGTGAACACATGAACACATGAACACAGGTGAACACAGGTGAAGACAGGTGAAGACAGGTGAACACATGAACACAGGTGAACACAGGTGAAGACAGGTGAAGACGGGTGAACACATGAACACAGGTGAACACATGAACACAGGTGAAGACAGGTGAACACATGAACACAGGTGAACACATGAACACAGGTGAAGACAGGTGAAGACATGAACACAGGTGAACACATGAACACAGGTGAAGACAGGTGAAGACGGGTGAACACATGAACACAGGTGAAGACAGGTGAACACATGAACACAGGTGAACACATGAACACAGGTGAAGACAGGTGAAGACGGGTGAACACATGAACACAGGTGAACACATGAACACAGGTGAACACATGAACACAGGTGAACACATGAACACAGGTGAAGACAGGTGAAGACGGGTGAACACATGAACACAGGTGAAGACAGGTGAACACATGAACACAGGTGAACACATGAACACAGGTGAAGACAGGTGAAGACGGGTGAACACATGAACACAGGTGAAGACAGGTGAACACATGAACACAGGTGAACACATGAACACAGGTGAAGACAGGTGAAGACGGGTGAACACATGAACACAGGTGAAGACAGGTGAACACATGAACACAGGTGAACACATGAACACAGGTGAAGACAGGTGAAGACAGGTGAACACATGAACACAGGTGAACACATGAACACAGGTGAAGACAGGTGAACACATGAACACAGGTGAAGACAGATGAACACATGAACACAGGTGAACACATGAAGACAGGTGAACACATGAACACAGGTGAACACAGGTGAACACAGGTGAAGACAGGTGAACACATGAAGACAGGTGAACACATGAACACAGGTGAAGACAGGTGAAGACAGGTGAAGACAGGTGAACACATGAACACAGGTGAAGACAGGTGAACACAGGTGAAGACAGGTGAACACATGAACACAGGTGAACACAGGTGAAGACAGGTGAACACATGAACACAGGTGAAGACAGGTGAAGACAGGTGAACACATGAACACAGGTGAAGACAGGTGAAGACAGGTGAACACATGAATACAGGTGAACACAGGTGAAGACAGGTGAACACATGAACACAGGTGAACACAGGTGAAGACAGGTGAACACATGAACACAGGTGAAGACAGGTGAACACATGAACACAGGTGAAGACAGGTGAACACATGAACACAGGTGAACACATGAACACAGGTGAAGACAGGTGAAGACAGGTGAACACATGAACACAGGCGAAGACATGAACACAGGTGAAGACAGGTGAACACATGAACACAGGTGAAGACAGGTGAATACATGAACACAGGTGAAGACAGGTGAAGACATGTGAACACATGAACACAGTTGAAGACAGGTGAACACAGGTGAACACAGGTGAACACAGGTGAACACATGAACACATGAACACAGGTGAACACAGGTGAACACATGAACACAGGTGAACACAGGTGAACACAGGTGAACACAGGTGAATACATGAACACAGGTTAACACAGGTGAACACAGGTGAACACATGAACACAGGTTAACACAGGTGAACACAGGTGAACACATGAACACAGGTGAAGACAGGTGAACACAGGTGAATACATGAACACAGGTGAACACATGAACACAGGTGAACACATGAACACATGAACACAGGTGAAGACAGGTGAAGACAGGTGAACACATGAACACAGGTGAAGACAGGTGAAGACAGGTGAACACATGAACACAAGTGAAGACAGGTGAAGACAGGTGAACACAGGTGAACACAGGTGAACACATGAACACAGGTGAACACAGGTGAACACATGAACACAGGTGAACACATGAACACAGGTGAAGACAGGTGAAGACAGGTGAACACAGGTGAACACAGGTGAAGACAGGTGAAGACAGGTGAACACATGAACACAGGTGAACACATGAACACAGGTGAACACAGGTGAAGACAGGTGAAGACAGGTGAACACATGAAAACAGGTGAAGACAGGTGAAGACAGGTGAACACATGAACACAGGTGAACACATGAACACATGAACACAGGTGAAGACAGGTGAACACATGAACACAGGTGAACACAGGTGAAGACAGGTGAACACATGAACACAGGTGAACACAGGTGAAGACAGGTGAAGACAGGTGAACACATGAACACAGGTGAAGACAGGTGAACACATGAACACAGGTGAACACAGGTGAAGACAGGTGAACACATGAACACAGGTGAAGACAGGTGAACACATGAACACAGGTGAAGACAGGTGAACACATGAACACAGGTGAAGACAGGTGAACACAGGTGAAGACAGGTGAACACATGAACACAGGTGAAGACATGAACACAGGTGAAGACAGGTGAAGACAGGTGAACACATGAACACAAGTGAAGACAGGTGAAGACAGGTGAACACAGGTGAACACAGGTGAACACATGAACACAGGTGAAGACAGGTGAACACATGAACACAGGTGAACACATGAACACAGGTGAACACAGGTGAAGACAGGTGAAGACAGGTGAACACATGAATACAGGTGAAGACAGGTGAACACATGAACACAGGTGAACACAGGTGAAGACAGGTGAAGACAGGTGAACACATGAATACAGGTGAACACATGAACACAGGTGAAGACAGGTGAACACAGGTGAAGACAGGTGAACACATGAACACAGGTGAAGACAGGTGAACACATGAACACAGGTGAAGACAGGTGAACACATGAACACAGGTGAACACATGAACACAGGTGAAGACAGGTGAACACAGGTGAAGACAGGTGAATACATGAACACAGGTGAAGACAGGTGAAGACAGGTGAACACATGAACACAGGTGAAGACAGGTGAACACATGAACACATGAACACAGGTGAAGACAGGTGAACACATGAACACAGGTGAACACATGAACACAGGTGAACACAGGTGAAGACAGGTGAACACATGAACACAGGTGAAGACAGGTGAACACATGAACACAGGTGAACACATGAACACAGGTGAACACAGGTGAAGACAGGTGAACACATGAACACAGGTGAAGACAGGTGAACACATGAACACAGGTGAACACATGAACACATGAACACAGGTGAACACAGGTGAAGACAGGTGAACACATGAACACAGGTGAACACAGGTGAAGACAGGTGAAGACAGGTGAACACATGAACACAGGTGAAGACAGGTGAACACATGAATACAGGTGAACACAGGTGAAGACAGGTGAACACATGAACACAGGTGAACACAGGTGAAGACAGGTGAACACATGAACACAGGTGAAGACAGGTGAACACATGAACACAGGTGAAGACAGGTGAACACATGAACACAGGTGAACACATGAACACAGGTGAAGACAGGTGAAGACAGGTGAACACATGAACACAGGCGAAGACATGAACACAGGTGAAGACAGGTGAACACATGAACACAGGTGAAGACAGGTGAATACATGAACACAGGTGAAGACAGGTGAAGACATGTGAACACATGAACACAGTTGAAGACAGGTGAACACAGGTGAACACAGGTGAACACATGAACACATGAACACAGGTGAACACAGGTGAACACATGAACACAGGTGAACACAGGTGAACACAGGTGAACACATGAACACAGGTGAAGACAGGTGAACACAGGTGAACACAGGTGAATACATGAACACAGGTTAACACAGGTGAACACAGGTGAACACATGAACACAGGTTAACACAGGTGAACACAGGTGAACACATGAACACAGGTGAAGACAGGTGAACACAGGTGAATACATGAACACAGGTGAACACATGAACACAGGTGAACACATGAACACATGAACACAGGTGAAGACAGGTGAAGACAGGTGAACACATGAACACAGGTGAAGACAGGTGAAGACAGGTGAACACATGAACACAAGTGAAGACAGGTGAAGACAGGTGAACACAGGTGAACACAGGTGAACACATGAACACAGGTGAACACAGGTGAACACATGAACACAGGTGAACACATGAACACAGGTGAAGACAGGTGAAGACAGGTGAACACAGGTGAACACAGGTGAAGACAGGTGAAGACAGGTGAACACATGAACACAGGTGAACACATGAACACAGGTGAACACAGGTGAAGACAGGTGAAGACAGGTGAACACATGAAAACAGGTGAAGACAGGTGAACACATGAACACAGGTGAACACATGAACACATGAACACAGGTGAAGACAGGTGAACACATGAACACAGGTGAACACAGGTGAAGACAGGTGAACACATGAACACATGAACACA
>NW_027316260.1:0-35232 GCF_026437365.1 Eucyclogobius newberryi | reverse complement strand
AACTGCTTTTGTTACGCCACTAGGTTTCTGGGAATGGAATAGAATGCCGCAGGGGGTAACAAATGCTCCTAGTACCTTCCAGAGACTCATGGAGAAATGTATGGGGGATTTAAACCTCAAGGAAGTTCTTGTGTTCCTCGATGATATTATAATATTTTCTGACACTTTAGAAGAACATGAGAAGCGGCTATTGAACGTTCTCCACCGTCTCAAGGAGTTTGGTTTGAAGTTGTCTCCTGATAAATGCAAGTTTTTCCAGTCTAGTGTGCGTTACCTTGGACATGTGGTGTCTGAGAGGGGTGTTGAAACGGACTCCGAGAAGACATCCTCACTCAAATCCTGGCCAGTTCCCCGAAACCTCAAGGAGCTTCGGTCCTTCCTCGGTTTCGCAGGATATTATCGGAGGTTTATCAGAGACTATGCCACAATTGTGAAATCCCTCAACACCCTTACCCGTGGCTATGCACCCGTCCATCGGTCTACTAAAGACAAAAGTCCTACTGTGAAGTACCATGACCCGAAGCAGTCTTTTGGAGACAGATGGACTCCAGAATGTCAAGCTGCTTTCAACAGCATTATCGAGAAGCTAACATCTGCTCCTGTGCTTGGTTTCGCCAATCCAAAATTGCCTTATATCCTGCACACGGACGCTAGTACTATCGGTTTGGGAGCTGTTCTTTATCAAGAACAAGATGGTCAGCTCCGAGTCATCGCCTATGCAAGCAGAGGCTTGTCTCAAAGTGAGTCTCGATATGCAGCACATAAACTTGAATTTCTCGCTTTAAAATGGAGTGTTACTGAAAAGTTTCACGATTATTTATATGGTGCAAACTTCACAGTAGTTACAGACAACAATCCTCTCACTTACGTACTCACATCTGCAAAACTTGATGCCACAAGCCACAGGTGGTTAGCTGCATTGTCCACATACTCTTTCAAAATGCAATATCGTGCTGGTAAACATAATTTTGATGCTGATGCTCTTTCTAGACTTTGCCATGCAGAAGTTCCAGACGACGTTCACGCAAGGAAAGAATGGAACCTCATTCACCAGCTAGCATCTGGGCCAGTCGAGACTGCAGAGCTATCACCTGACATTGTCGACGCCATCTGTCAGAGCAGCCTTGTTCGGACGTTTCATCGATCCCGGTTGAGTCACTCTGACGTTACACTGGTCGAGTCCCTTACAGTTTCTGCAGAAGTCATCCCTGCTGGCTTTGCTGAAGAAGAGTTGCACGGTTTACCTGTCATTCCCTCTTTTTCACACACAGATTTGAGGGATGAACAGTGTGCCGATCCTGCAGTTCGAGAAGTCATCCACCAGCTGAATACTGGAGAAAAGATTCCTCCCGGCGTTCGAAAGGAACTTCCTGAGCTCCCCCTGCTGTTACGGGAGTGGAATCGGTTGGAGTTGGAGGATGGAGTCCTTTACAGACGAAAGCGGGAGGAGGATAAAGTTGTTCTTCAACTCGTTTTGCCACCAGCCTTGCGTTCTACAGTTCTGGAAAGTCTCCACAATGACATGGGGCATATGGGCATAGAGCGGACGCTGGATTTAGTGCGACAACGGTTCTTCTGGCCAAAGATGGCAGCCGATGTGGAGCACTTTATCAAGACTTGTGACCGGTGCGTGCGACGCAAAACTCCACCTGAAAGAGCAGCTCCATTGGTGAATATTCAAACTACTCGCCCTCTGGAACTATTGTGCATGGACTTTTTATCAATTGAACCGGATAGTAGCAATACAAAAGACATTCTGGTGTTAACTGATCACTTTACAAAATTTGCTGTCGCAATTCCAACTGCAAATCAGAAAGCTAAAACTGTTGCCAGATGTTTATGGAATGACTTTATGGTCTATTATGGAATTCCTGAACGCTTACATTCAGATCAAGGACCAGACTTTGAGTCACTGCTGATTAAAGAACTTTGTGATGTGGCTGGGATCAAGAAGACTCGAACTACTCCATACCACCCGAGGGGTAATCCGGTCGAGCGCTTTAATCGAACTCTCTTGGGCATGCTTGGAACGCTCGAGAGCAAGCAGAAGTCAAAGTGGAAGGACTATGTTAAGCCACTTGTTCATGCATATAACTGCACTCGTAATGATGTGACTGGCTTCACGCCTTATGAACTTCTGTTTGGGCGATTGCCACGGCTCCCGGTTGACTTGGCTTTTGGCTTACCAGTGCGTGAATCGCTTTCATCTTCGCACTCCCAATATGTGAAGAGTCTGAAAGCACGTCTTGAAGAAAGTTACAAGCTTGCATCCCAGAATGCCCAAAAGTCCGGTCAAAGGAATAAAAGCCGATTTGATCAGCGTGTAAAACCTGCAAGTTTAGAAATTGGTGATCGTGTTCTTGTACGAAATGTCAGAATCCGTGGAAAACACAAGCTCGCGGATAAGTGGGAGCAAGAGGTTTATGTGGTTGTTCAATGTGCCGGTGATCTCCCTGTCTACATTGTGAAACCAGAGACCAGGGATGGGGCTACTCGCACGCTCCACCGCGACCTTCTTCTGCCCTGTGGGTTTCTACCAGACTGTGTCTCTGAGGACTCCCAAGAGTCTGCTCCTGCTCGAAGACCACCCACTCGTAGCCAGAGTCAACAAGCTGATCCTGCGCCGGAGAGTGAGGGTGAATGGGAGACTGAGTCTGTCATCCTTGAGTATTCTCCTCAGCTTCCGGTGAGATTTGGTGTGGAAGGAGCCTGTGAACTGGAGCAAATGCCAGAAACCAATATCACTGACTCGGCGCTTCCACTGCCTTCTGCTGGAAGCCTGTCAACTGCAACACCATCTGAGGACCATGTACCTGCAGGAGAATCCAGACCAGCTGAGGCAGAAGTTCCAGCAACACTCAGCAGCAATGAGTCAGAAGATGAAATTGCCTCACCTGAATCCATCGATCTACCTGAGGGAGGAGAATTACCCAATAATGTGCCTGAAGACTCTTTGTCCGGGGCTGAAATACCTCTGGAAGCTGGGGATCTTGGGCCGGTTCGATCTGAGTCATCAGAGGGTGACATAGGGGCTAGACGTTCGCGTCGTAATCGCCAACCACCTCAGCGTCTTGGCTATTCCACACTGGGTAACCCACTAATATCAGTTGTTCAAAACTTAATTCACAGCCTGTCTAATGTTTATGCTGAGGTCCTTAGTTTCACTCCTGCAGCAGACTCCGTCTCTAAATTATAATACTCGTATAGATCCCATACAACGGGACGTGCATGATCTAAAGGGGGGAGGGTGTAACCCAGGTGATTTTCTGCTCCTGGACCGTTTCTGCCTCCGTTTTGCTTGCCTGGTCCCTTTGCTTCATTTTTGCCTGCCTGGTCCGTCTCTGCCGAACTATCGCGAGACTTCGCTCACGTATCGCGAGATTTGCAGCGCTAAGCTCTTTAAAACATGGCCGCGCGCAGTTGTTCGGGAGGAGTGTGGGCCTCCAGGTTGTTAAGCGGCTGCAGATGCCTCTGCCTGTGATCTTGTGTTTTGTTTGACTGATATACTTAAAGTGGACCTGGCCAGGTTCCAGAACTGGATGGCGAGCTAAAGAAACCAGAATGAACCGAGAGAGTGCAAACATCTGCCGGTGCGGTAGGAGGCGCTGCAGCCGCTCCCCACACATACATTATATCCTACACAATATCCCCTGCTAGTGGATACACTGATTCATACTCTGAAACCCTTGGAAGTTACCCGTGGATTCTATTTTTGTGGACTGAGCTATGCAGCACTGCACTTGGAACTTTGTTAACGCGTTGAACTGATGAAGTTCAGAAATATGGACCATTATTCTAATTGTGCACAACTGTAAATATTGTATATATTTGTCAATCACTGTAAATAACACCACTCAGCGCTACAAGCATTTTTGTCAGTTGTCTCATTGAATACACCTCATTTTCCTCCGAGCCGAACCTTAAACTTCTGGTACTAGTCCAACTCCAATTTTAATGCACTGCAGCATTATATATGCTACAACTTGGTTTGATATTCGCCCCCACCCTTGCGAAGAGCGATCTGGCTCCCCCGCCCAACCCGTGACGTAGTCTCAGAGCGCGTGTGTGCCCCGCCCACCCGTGACGTATCTGCTCCGCGGTGCGCCGCTCCGCGTGAGTGAGTGAGAAAGAGTCTACTTTGAGACTAAATAAATCTGGTGTTTATTCTACAGCGTGCGCAGAACAGATATATCTATATCTATATCTATATCTATATATATATATATATATATATATATATATATATATATATATATATATATATATATATATATATGATATGGTATCGGATAGAACTTCTCTCCGTTTATTTTCCCGGTTGTTGCATCAACTGCCACATAAACCTTCACCATTGTGATAATAGTCTTTAATAGTAAAGAGTGCGATATCATTAATGAAGTTTTGGGCCTCTTTGAGCCGTGTTTCATCGTAAATCGAAGCAGAAAAACTCCGGGGCTTGTATGGTGAGACACGGGTTAGCCTGGAGCAGCGCGGAGCCGGGGGGAAGGGGGCGGGAGGCGGCAGACGGGAGGCGGGAGGGGGAGGGGGGTGGAGAGGGTGAGGGGGGATGGTGACGCGTGCCTGTGGTTATGACGCGGTCTTGCATCCACCCCCCGTCAGTTTGGAGATTCGCGGAAAGGAGATAGTCTGTAATATAGCTAAAAACTGCGGGAATCAATCAAAAAAACACTCTGGGTACATATATGAAGCACAAATAGCAATGTAAAAAGGTTAAAAGCTCTGAAAAGTTGATTTTGCATGTTATGGGACCTTTAAGACAGCAGAAGTAGGCAGGGCCGGTGACGAGAGCGCTAGAAAGATGCGAAGTACAATTTTAGCAGGGAGTTGTTGAGAGCTAGATCTCAGTACAGTCTACGCGACTGAAGCAGCAGTTCTCAAACAACAACCCTGCCTCTGTGTGGAGTGGGCTCTGGGCTTGTAGTTGATGAGAATGCTGCAGATGACCGGAAACCCAACTCAGCAACTCAACACCTTTTACTTTAGGTTTGATGACGGCAGGAACAGGATGTAAACAGACTATTTCGGAAATACACCCGAAAAGCTGCTGGTCCAGAGGGTTTCAGTGCAGTGCACTGTTGCCCCACCTCAAGACCTACCCCCTGCTGGACCTCCTGCAGTTCCTCACTCTACTTCATCTTGCAGCATCTGAACTCCCTGGGAACTTATGCCAGTATCCTGTTTGTGGACTTTAACTCTGCATACAACACCATCGTCCCTGCTCTGCTCTCCCAGCTCAACGTGCCTGACTCCACCTGAAGGTGAATCACTGACTTCCTGACGGATCGGCGGCAGTGCGTGTGGCTGGGGAAGAATGTCACATACATTCGGACTATCAGCAGAGGATCTCCACAGGGCTTTGTACTTTCTCCGCTGCTATTTTCCCTGTACACAAACTTCTGCACCTCCATCCACGACTCCGTAAAACTGATAAGTTTGCGGACGACACCACCCTCATCGGGCTCATCTTGTATGGGGATGCGTCTGCCTACTGGAAGGAGGTGAACCGACTGGTGTCCTGGTGCAGGGGTAACAACCTGGAGCTCAATGCCCAGCTCCCCCATCACCACCGTACCTTCCTCGGCACAACCATCACCAAAGATTTAAATGAAAAAAATAAATGTCTTAGCCTGATGCCATAAAACTCAGGTCAACATGTGTCTAACATTCGGGGCACACTTATTGTGGCTCGACATGTTGACATCCTTGGGAAAACAGCCTGATAGCTAGGGATTCAACTTGGTTCATCCAAGGATGTCTCACATGTGGTAAAACATCGAGTGTGTCTTTGCAATATGTTGAGACTGGGTTTGTGCATATGTGAAACCTGTTTTGCGTTGATAAGTTGGACTTATCTTTGTTCTGGAGTCAGATCAGGAAGAGAGACGACTCTGCCAGGGAGAGCATTTTGGCTTCTGCACGGCTAAAATAATGATTCACTTTTAGACTAGACAACTTGGTTCTATTCTGCTTCATTTCTCTGTCATTGTTTACAGCATTTTTTCCACAACAACCTCAAGTGGGAGCCCACCATGAGCTCCCTCATCAAGAAGGCCCAGCAGAGGAAGTACTTCCTGCGGCAGCTAAGGAAAGCCAAGCTGCCAGCGCAGATGATGGTGTAGTTTTACACGGCCATCCTCACCTCCTCCATCACCGTGTGGTATGCTAGAGCCACAGCCAGGGACAAACAGAGACTTCAGCGCATTGTGCACTTTGCTGAGAAGTTGATCGATAGTCTACACCCATCTACACTTCCATCTGTAGACGAGCAGGCCAAGGCTCTGAGACGAACAGGCCGGATCACAGCTGACCCTTCTCACCCTGGATACGGACTATTTGAGACACTCCCCTCAGGCAAGAGGCTATGGTCCATCCAGACCACAACCTCCCGTCACAAGAACAGTTTTTTCCCTCTGCCGTTGGACTCATGAACGCCTCTTAAACACCTGTCACTTTAACTATAATTAAACTATAGTTTAATCAATCACTCACAGCACTGTTCACTTTCTGCACTACATCTGTAAATTCAACAGTAAATTTTGTTTACATAGTAGGCCTATTTTTATATTTATCCTATAGCAGATTTAAATTAATTTTCTTTTTGATTTTATATAGGTTGTTTAATCATTGTTCATTGTTGCACCATATCACCAAAGCAAGTTCCTATGTTTGTGAATTCTGTTCATTAGCAATGGCAATAAACTTTTCTGATTCTGATTCAAATAAGGCACGGAAAGGCCTGTTCATTTGTAAAGCACAATTTGTACATGAGGTAATTCAAAGTGCTTCACTCAACAGGAAAATGTTATTAAAATCACAAAGACATGAAAAAAATCATAAAACAGTCTAAGATATAAAAGAGAAGAGTGCAAAGAAAATCATTTCAGTCATATGAACTGCTAAACAAAACAAATTTTAGCTTAAATTTGAACAATGCCAGAATAGAGGCCTGTCTCACATCTTCAGGAAGATTGTTGAAGATTTTAGTTGGATAAAATTGAAACGCAGATTCCCCATATTTAGTCCTGACTCTGGGCACCAGCAGGAGCCCGGAACCTGAGGTCCTCAGTGTCTGAGATGGTTCTAAAATGTCCAAGATGTAAATTTAAAGTCTATTCTCTGAGCCACAGGAGCCAGTGCAAAGACCTGAGAAAAGGACTAATGTGATCGTACTTCCTGGTTCTAGTCAGGACCCGAGCAGCAGCGTTCCGGATGTATTACAGCTGTTTTACAGCTCGTTTGGAGAGGCCAGTGAGCAGGCCGTTACAGTAGTGTAATCTACCAGGGACAAATGCATGGATAAGTCTCTCAAAGTCTGGTTTAGACACAATACTTTTGATTTTCTTTAGAGTTTTTCAGATTGTAAAAAGCTGCTGATGTTATTGATTTGACGTGGCTGTTGAGTCCATTATTAGCCCCGGATTTCTAACTTGATTTGTAGGTTTTAGAGATGACTGCTAACACTTTCTTTTTGTTTCTGTGGGTCAAAGATGATGATTTCAGTTTTGTCTGAGTTCAGCTGGAGAAAGTTGTTTTGCATCCACAAACTGATCTGTTGGATGCAGTGACAGAGTGAATCTATTGGTCCATATTCACCTTCCGTCAGTTAAACATAGATCTGAGTGTCGTCTGCATAATTGTGATAGGACACATTTTCGCTGCGTATTGTCACGGCCCTCCCCTGCCTGTTGTGGGAGCTCCCCATGGCAGGCAGGGGTGGGGCCGCCTGATCAGTGGCACCTGAGTCAGATGAATTGTTTGTTACAACATGGGCACCTGCGGTTTATTGACAAGTACAGCCCATATATGTACAAGTTATTTTATTCAGGAGCCTGAAAAGTACGGTATGTACTATTGCCAGCTGGGCTTCCGTTGCCACGTACCTTTGGCTGGTTCTACAGGCATCTCTGGCCCGTCATTGGCTCAGGTGGTCGTGGAACAAAGGCCATCTGGCGCCGTTTTAAGTCACTGTCTGGCACTGCGGTGCCCTACAGCTTTAGGAGCTGTATTAGCAATATGTGGATGAGCCATATCTCCAAGAGTGAAACACTGAACAATCATTCATCTTCTACCACTTGTTCTCTATTGAATCACGGGCTTCTAGAGCCAAGCCCAGTGACATTGGGCCTTAGGTGCGGTACACCCTGGACAAGGCCTTGATAGTCGCAGGGTTAACACGCAACATCAAACAATGTTGAAAAAAGAAAAAACTCAAGGTTACTTTGATAACAGAGGGAGGTGTTTCACCTACATTACCCTCCTTGCAAAGCAGAGTGTCGCTTTTGAATGATTACAGTAGGAGGCTGTATCAGAGGAGGGGGCGGAGCCCGAGATACAGTCATTCGGATGTGGTGCCATTGGAGCTTTTGTGTGTAATCACACCCAAGGCGATTCCCATAATGAAACACCCCAAATGCAATATTTCAATCCAATATAAGACACAAGCTTTTTAAAAAAATTTTTATTCCACATAAGCAAATTAAAAACATGTCAGATATTGGAATATTATTGAAGTGTATCATAGCTTGAAGCAAATGGTACACAGAAGATACTTTTTCAATTTTTGCCTGAACATTTGGTCTCTCAGTCCGTACACAATGGGGCTAATGAGCCTGGGTAAGATCTGAACAAATATGTAACTTGCAAATGTAACATTGATGACATTACTGGGGAAAAGGTAAACAAGTGATCTTACCATGAAGTGGAAAACATATGTCAGCATGCATAAGAGCAATTGAAAAGCATGAAGCAAGATGGTGTTTCTTGCCTTTTTTGCATCCCCACTTGAGGATTTGGCAGCTTTAGCCACAAAAAATATATGAAGGTATGTGTAAAAGAGTACAATCCATATTCCAACAAGGTAGATGGTGTGCAACACTTCCTGTTTTTTAAGGCTAACTGGGTGTCGAAACAAATTATCTCTTTGGCAAAAAACTGCAGACAAAAATAACTCCCGTGGCTCTGTAGCGATGAGTAAGAAAATGTCAGGAAAAACGCCAATTG
The DNA here is from genome assembly GCF_026437365.1 of Eucyclogobius newberryi. Lineage (NCBI taxonomy): Eukaryota > Metazoa > Chordata > Actinopteri > Gobiiformes > Gobiidae > Eucyclogobius > Eucyclogobius newberryi. The sequence goes on along the minus strand of NW_027316260.1, from coordinate 26,211 downwards.
AACTCAAAAACCAAATCCATGAAATCAATATGTATGTTGTCTTAATTGTGCAAAATTCAACATGCCGTAATGGAAAGCATATGGCAATGTAGCACTCCACAGCCATGATTGCTAAATTGAAAGGGGTATTTGAAGTGGTAAATATGGCAAAACTAACAATTACCAAGCAAACAGAGGCATTGATTTTGTAGAAAACATAACTACTGACATATAAGGTGATGGTAGTAGTGAGCTGGATCATATCATTGACCACAAGATGGATAAAGAGGATGTAGCGAGGTGTCGTGTAGAACATCTGAAAGTGGAAAAAAGTACAATGTAAAAGAATTTGACAACAAATGTGCTCTGCTAAATTGTTTTCCAGATAAACTGTTTATTTTACTCAAGTGAAGATTATAGGACCACCCTTTAAAGCTACTGACTGACTAGAGCAGACCACTAGGAGCAGTACATCAACTTTTGGACATTTAGATATTAAATTAATTTCATGGTCACTAGTAGCCGGAGTATTCTATTGTGCATACTTAATGTTTGATTTGCTGAAGAAAACATGAGCATGGATGGATGCCACTCCAGTAATAAACAACTTTTTAACATATGTAACAGTTTAAGTTACAAAAACAATATAAATATTTTAACCTGGCTCAGGCCAGATTGATCTTTGTCTCACTCTGAATTGAGTTCTTCACATTAATTGATCTGGGAAGGGCCGAAAGCCGTCGGGACGTTAAAAAAAGACTTCACACTGATTGTTTGAACAGCGGAAGAAGCAGAAAAATCTAAAATGTGTTAAATCCAGTGTTCAGATAAGCACAGTCCTCTTTCTAATCTGTAAATGTACAAAGTGCCATTGTGCATGTTTTTGAAAAAGAAAATTGTCTGTATTTCTCCCATGTAAATGGCCCATTAAACCACTGGTGCAGCTGACTTACATTTGGCCAAGTTTAAGAACACACTTTGCCATTGAATGTAAAAGGGCTCACACTGGGTGAGTCAAAATAACTCAAGTAAATGTGTCCTTAGTTTTATTAGTCATAGTTAATTTTAAATGACTATAGAAGGCACTGTAGACATGATGACCTGGTGCTTCCTGAAGGTGTGAATGAGCATCCCATTGATGTAGTTTATGATTAGGCCCAAAGTGACGACAATCACATTCTTGGTCACTGCAGATTGGTATGAGTCACGGTAAGGCTGCAGCGACACATTCATGGTGAGATTCTGAAAGGTAGAACTGTGAAAAAGAAAACCATGTATACATTTACTATAATACTTTTATCAACTACAAATCCTGCCATGAGGAAGTCTTAAAGGGGCTCAGTGCAACATTTCAGATTGTGTCTATGGCTGTGTCGTTGCCTGGAATGGGGTTCTAGATCTAGCATTTCATTCATGTGTTTTTATTGTTTGAAAAAATTTAGAGTTTGTTTTAAAAATAGATGAATGGATAAAAAAGTGCTTTTAACTGAGAATTAAATCTTGAGAAACATGCATTCTGTGCGGAGTCACCTTTCCACAGATCTAGCCTGCAACTTGAGCATGTTGAACATGTTCATTGTTGCTTCTATAAAAATATTATATGAAAATATGTTCCCTAGGTACTAGGTAAAAATAACATTGAATCTAGTATTAAAAGAAAACACACATTTTATACAATTATCAATACTGAACTAATACAATTATATAAATAGCACACACATTGTCCTTCACAGAACAGTTATAGAAATATAGTGTATAAGATCAAATGGTGATATTAAAGAAACAACTACTATAATATATATATATTATATATATGTATATATATATATATATATATATATATATATATGTTTTTTTTAATGATTGGGCCATCTTCTTTGAAGTGAATTGTAGTGAAACCTGAATTAGATAAGAGAGTTTCTGTTAAGATTATTTGCATGTTCAGTTTTAATGATTGGTGAAAATGTTACTAGCAATAGATTTACAATAGATAGAAAGGAACATGTTGCATAGCGACAAATACATGTATACACATTGCTATACAAATGTACAATGAGTAGAAACAGCTGTAACAAGGCACAGTATGTACAACAATTTCATTGAAAATGTGGCTTGAAGTAAAAAGCATGCAGTAATATTTTGGAACATAGTTTAAAAATCTAAACTTGATTTTAAAATGTTATTTTTACCACAATGTTAAGTTGTGCATTAATCCAATAATACAAATTAATTAAGTATAATTAAATTATACTAAGTGATTCTGAAGTTGTTCCCTGTAATTTCTGTATATTGTTTGATTTAAATATGTTTTATTTACATCTTTATGACACATATATCCATACATTTTCAGAACAAAATAATGTAAAAACTTAAATAAATCAAATGCATAGAGCTCATTTTCACTTAATTAAATAATTACGTGATAAATAAAGAGTAGATGTTCCCAGGTATTTCTTACCTGCAGATTCAATCAGTGTGTGTTTTTCTGGTGCACTGGAGTCTCAAGGCTTTCTGCTGAGTTTATATAGAGAGAATTTAAAAAAAAAGAAAACATAATGAGGAGGTTGATATCAGGGGGAAGGACTTCAAAGCAGTTACCGTACTTACCATAGGTTCCCCATAACAGGAAACACTGATTCTGTATTTTGTATGTCATGGTTGATAAGAACTTAAGGGCAAATAAAATACATTATCAGGGCCAGTGGCAGCGTTACAACTTTCCGACCAAACATGCGCAAGCAGTTCTATGTTTCCTTTTTTGTTTTGATAGAAGGGCAGAATGTCTCCTCCTTGAACCGACACCTTAACGTGGTGGAGGGGTTTGAGCGCCCCAAATGATCCTAGGAGCAATGTTGTCAGGGGCTTTAAGCCCCTAACAATAAGGCAAACAGGTCCTAGGTGACGGATTAGACCAAGAACGGTATAGAAGCCCCTTATGAATCGGTAAAAATTAAGGCCATTTACTAGGGCCCCATCCTGGAGCCAGGCCGGGGTGGGTGCTCGACGGTGAGCGTCTGGTGGCTGGGACTTTTCCCACGGGGCCCGGCCGGGCACAGCCCGAACGAGTGATGAGGGGCCGTCCTCCCATTGACCAACCACCTGCAGGAGGATCCATAAGGGGCCAGTGCAGAGAGATCTGGGCGGCAGTCGACAGCAGGGGCCTTGTCGACCAGAAACTAACTCTGGCGACATGAAACGTCACTTTGCAGGCGGGGAAAGAGCCTGAGCTTGTGCGGCAGGTTGAGCGGTACCAACTAGATATAATCGGCCTAACCTCCACGCACAGTTTGGGCTCTGGAACCCATCTTCTCGAGAGGGGCTGGACACTCCAATTCTCTGTTGTTGCCCGTGAGGAGATGCCGCGGGGCTGGTGTGGGCTTGCTAATAGCCCCATGCCACATGTTGGAGTTAACCCCAGTGAACGAGAGGGTCGCGTACCTTTGGGTTGGGGACAGGTCTCTCTTTGTTGTGTCGGCCTACGAGCCAGCAGTGCAGAGTACCCTTGGAGTACTGGACAGTTGTTCTAGCAGGGTCTTCAACTGACACATCTGGTAGAGCTACTCCCAGATCCCGAGTGAGGCTTAGGACATTGAGTCCAAGTGGCCCATGTTCTCGACCTCCATTGTCAATGTGGTGGTGCTGTGGTCGGAAGGTCTCAGGTGCCTGTCACGGTGGCAACCCCCGAACCCGGGGTGGACACCGGAAGTAAGGGATGCCGTCAGGCTGAAGAAGGAGGCCTATCAGGCCAGGCGTACCGCCGCTTGTGCAGCCGCAGCAGAGTTTGGGGAGGCCATGAAGGAGGACTGTTGGAAAGTCTGGAAAACCGCCCAGCGCCTCAGGTGCGGGAAGCAGAGTTTCACACCGTTCATGGTGCGGGAGGAGACCTGCTGACCTCGACTGGGGATGTCGTCGGACGGTGGAAGGAATACTTTGAGGACCTCCTTAATTTCACTTTTTCCGAAGAGGAAGCAGAGTCTGGGGACTCAGACTCGTCCATCACCCAAGCTTAAATCACTGAGGCCTGTAGACAATTTAAGTATGAGTGGGGCTACCTTGTAGGGACCAAGAGCATATCCCCAGCAGTGCAGCGTTGTCCTCTTCCGCACGCACACTATAAATGTGACGTTATCATCCAATCATCCACCGCAGCTACACATGTGGACATCCATTGAACTAATCCGTCTGTTGTCCAAAGTATCCAATAAGATAAGATAAGATAAGATATTCCTTTATTGTCCACACATGGGGAAATTTCATTGTTGCAACGCAGGTAGATACAGAGGAAAAGGACAGATAACTTATAGGAAGTTTAACCTGTTACCACCCACCTATTTAGCACAATGGTTGGACATACCCAAATGGCATTGCTTATTAAAAGAGGATCTTACAGCCCATATCTAAGTGTGATGCATCATTAGAAAGCTTAGGCCTTCTAGTTTCTGCAGATGTGCACATTAACACCTGAATATTGTCAATTTGTAATGGTCCTGAGCAAGACATACTTCATTGTGTGCTTATGCTGTTCACTGTACATGATGTTTATCTTGTTGACAACTGTGTACAGTTTCAGATCTCTAAGAACAGGCATTTTGGTGCTGTTGACCTTTTTGTATCAAAAAGTATATTCGGAACAAGTGATCCAAATATGTGCCAACTGTGCCAAACCGCTTTATTACAATTTTAGCTCCTCTATGATCATAAAACATACATTTTGATGTTTTGTAGGCCACTAATACCCATGATAACTGCTAAAACAATGTATGTGAAAATATGAGTTTACCCATAAATTTCCGATATAAAGGTGAAAAAAAAAAATATATATATATATATAATATGTTTATTTTATTTTTGTATTGATATAATAATACATATATCTAACAAAATGCGCGTTCAAAAGGCTAATAAAATCAGAAAACGTTATGCACAAATTCTAGTCCCCTCTTCTCCTCTCCTCTCCTCCTCTTTACAGCCTTACGCAGGAGAATTACAGAGGATTCTGTGTGAATAAGTTCTAAGTCCAGCCCCCCATTCGAAAGCTATTTTTATTGGCTAGAATAATATGTCAATCAAAGTCCGCAAAGTCACTGCTGACGTTAGCTATGTGGCTACAAACACGTTAGCTTCGCGCATCGGAACCGCCGCATTTTTTTTCTTCCGGAGGCTGTAGAGAACAAACCCGGTGACAGAAAAATGGATGGATGGTCTCATTCTGTAGGTAACAGTCTGAGGAAGAGATCGATGCCAAACCATCTTATAAGTCAAACAGGTCATTTGTTATGGACGGAGAAATGCGCCAGACGATCGCATTCTCTGACTATCGTCAACGAAGAAAAGTTTGTTTACTTGACAATATCTCGAAATCGAATAACTTCAGGAAAAATACAAGTGGATATTGTTTTTCAATGATTCCTTACGGACAGACTGAGTACAAGGATGTACAGAATTAAAGCCGTTTCGTCCGTCATAAACAGCAAACAGGTAGGACATGCGTTTGTAAAAGTTGAGACTTTCTCACAAACTATTGGTAATTGCTTCTTGGGGCATATTATTCAATGTAAATCAATGACATATTCGTTTTGTTGAGAAAATAAGCTTTAAAATGATGTATGGCTTGCTGGTATTGACCTCGGAAATAAAAGTGATGATGTAAGAGAATATTTGAGATATGGAAAATGCTCGCCGGCGAGCAGGTGGGTGGTAACAGGTTTTTAAGAAACACTCTTAATAGAAAAAACTCTTATAAACAAAACTCTTGTAAAAACACTCTTAATAGAAGAACTCTTATTAACAAAAACTCCTATAGACAAAACCTCTAATTTCTTAATAAGGAATGGAGGGGGGAAAAAAAGATAAAAGTAATTGCCCATGAATATGATGGGATTGCACATGGTTAAGTCAGTATTGCAAGTGTTCAGGGCTAGCAGTGTTTGTAATACATCCCATGGGGATCCCCTGTGAAGCTTTGTTGACATAAAGTTTGGGTCCCGCCTTCTAGGATTCAGGTTGATGGGGAAACTGGCCTAAGATTATGATGATAAATAGTACAGCATCAAAGTAGCATGTGTATCACTTAAGGTAGCGTTTGAAGTACATAAACACTGGTATCAATGCCTTAATAATGGTGGTTATAATTGTTCTTTTTGTCGGGCTAATTCAGAAAGATTCTAGAAGCGGTTCTCAGAACAGAGTAAGAGTTAATAAGAGACAGTAATTAAGCTTGCTGGGACCATATATTGAGTAGACATAGACAACATATAAACATAAGAATGGCCATTCACTTATTTACAATAGAGATTAGAGATACGTACATCATATAGTTAAATGCAAGTACAAAGTTCAATGTCAGTAATCCATATGAATTAAATCAGGTCCAGGTAGGAAAGTTCATAAGTGTGTCACGCTGGATGGCAATGCCTGTTGTGGTTGCAATTGTCCATTAAGCTGAAGGAAATGGAACAAGGAAGGGCAGTGTATATGTGTGTGCGTAATCACGAGCAGCAGTGAAATGTTCTTGGGAAAAGTAAAGGGTGGCTACAAGAGCCTCCTACCGGCCTGACCAGAGCAGGTGGAGTTAAGATAAGATAAGATATTCCTTTCTTGTGGTAGCATTGAAGTGAGGCTTTAGCCTTGCTGCCTAAAGTTCAGTCTGGCTCAGTTCGGCTCAGTTCCCAACTCGCCATCCAACCTGGCCTGGTCCGTCAGGCCTGTCCTTCGGATTCAGGGTATACACTGGTAAGTCACCAGCACACTGTAGCACTATCTACACATCCTTCTCCCACTTGTCCTCAAGTTTATGCTTCCCCCGCAGTCTCACATTTAGAACCAAAACTTGATCCCCTTCCACCAAACTGTCAAAGCGTCCAGTTTACATTCAAAGTCTAAAGTGTTTATGCGCTGCGAATCCGGCGTTTTGAGCGTCGGACGCAACACATCGAGGGCGTTTGAGCTTTGGACGCGCCACCAGAGCGGCCAGATTTTGGAATCTGGTTCAGCGTGTCAACAAGACTGAATAAACGCGCTGGACTACTGGTTTGCTAAACACGGAGGTCCAACTAGTGCGAGTAACAGTCAGCGTGAGTCGTTTTTTTAATGCATTTTTTTTCTTAGGCAAAGCAAGGAGCCCCACCACTGACGGCGCTGGAGCGCAAAGCAGTCGCCCAGTGCGAGCCCAAAGTGGAGCCACGGAACGCACAAGCTCAGAGGAGAGAGAGAGAGAGAGGGAGAGAGAGAGAGGGAGGGAAAGAAAGAGAGAAGAGGAGACAGGTAGTTCCAGAGCGTAATCTTACCTGTAAATGCTTTTTTATTCTTCACAAATGTGACTGACCGTGGATAAACCAGTCACAAGTCTCCCCAGAGACATTTTGAGAGACCCAGATACACAGATTCCGAAATTGTACTTTCAAAGATATCCAATGATGTCTCACTCATGTACATCTGATAATATTTGAATATATAGTTAGTTAGTTATGGTCATTTGAATGTAAACCCCTCTGAATTCGTTTTACTGAGAAAACGGGGCTCAAAACATTCCTCACCTGTGTGAGCCCAGAGTCACAGGGGTGCTCATTTGCATCTCATTGAGATAAGCCCTCCCCTCCTCACACTGACTGTTTTTGGTGTATCAGAAAAACCTTATATTTAAGACATTTTTATTACACTAATTACTAACGGTAACAATCTACACAAACAAAGAGTTAAGTGAAATTTTATTTTCACGTTAACAAATCACATGTTTTGCCACAACTTAAAACCGGTTCATTGAGAGTATCTTGGACCATTAGATATTCACCATTTTCAATAAAACTCTGCATTGTCCGTTTAATATTAGACAGAGGCCTTATTTATCAATGATTTCCTATTAGTTTGCCGTCTATCAAGTTTATCAGAAAGCCCTTTGGCGGTCAGTTTAACTTCACGTTTGGCAACCCAATAACACTGCTAGATCTCACAGCAGTGCGCTGAAGCAGCATAGCATAGCTTAGCGCCATCTGCTCCGGTGCCCGAGGCAAAAGTGACGAAAATCACGAAAACTAACACCAGACCATCATAATACACAGCGTTAAAGCAATCCTTAAGAGTAAAAGTACCTCAGTTCCGTTGCAATGCAATACAGCGGTCCAGTGCTGTAGATCTCACAGCATAGCATAGCTTAGCTTAGCTCCGTTCGGCTCCAGTGGAACAAGCCAAACTCAGAGGCAAAAGTGACAATAAAATCACAAACACCAAACAACCATAAAAGCACACCACGCACGACCCACACAACCCATAAGGACTACAGAAAGAAATACAAAGCCACAGAGAGGCCGATAACAACAACGACACAAGCTAGCCGAGTTAGCCGCAAGCTAGCGCAGGAACAAACACAACATAGCACGGATTGTATCTTGTGACTACTCACGCCATGAGTACCGGGGCACTTTCTTTTCGTCTGTGGCATTTGATAGATTTAGTAGTGGTAGAATCATAAGCTCTGGAGAAAGTCTGGAGAAATTAATGAAATGTCTCTGAGGAACACGTAGCTGCTGCTGGATAAGTAGCTGAATAAGTAGCCATGTGCTTCCAGCTGATTGGTCAAAAAATAACAACATTGCATAAGGTGACGCCCCCGAGGAGCGCTGGAAAAAGACCCGAAAACTACCCATTTTTAACAGCTTAATGTATACTTTTAAGACAACCAATATTGTTATCTGAAGCACAGAGGGGCTCCTTCATAATTTCAACTTGCAGATTCTGCAAAAAAACAAAAATCACAAATTTGAAAAAAATAGCCGGATTTTGCTGTTCTTCTTCCGGACAACAATTAGTGAGGCAAACGGCGACTCCGATTCACGTATGACACCAGCCTCCAGAAGTTCCCTTAGATGTTGCCTCACGGCCTGGTCCTCACAGGTCTTGGTCTATGTTTGAATGGAGCTCCGTTGCTCAGGTTGATGCGAGAATACATCTGAAATTTCATGCAACTTTTTAAAAACATTTTCCTTCCAGTCTGGAGGAATAGGCGATTCACCAAAGTCCAGATTGAGAGGATGAGAGGTAGTGTCAGGTGTCGGATGGTTAGTTTCCATGCTGTGTGATAAGATTTGAGGGGACAAGGAAACCATAGCAATGGTTCTGAAAGGCTGAATATGTATATTGTGTTCTGTCTCATTCATTAGGATAATTGGGATCTTTGAGTTTGATTGGCTTGGGAGCTTGATGAGGGAGTTCTGTACACACAGTTCTGTACCTGACTGACGCACGGTGCAACAACGTGATGACTATGAGAGAGAGAGAGAGAGAGAGAGAGAGAGAGAGAGAGCAGATCCGAGTTTTCCACCTGGGTTAACTTCAAATATATGGAACTTCAATATAAAGATGTGACACTAAAAGCCTGTTGTCACTTACCAGAAGGAAGTTAAATGTCTTGTAAGTGGCAGCAGGCCCCTCAATAGAGAGGTCCATCTTAACATGAGGTACTGATAAAAATAATGTGATGTTTTGTTTTTTCAGCTGGCATTATTCCATGAACTCGATGAATTCTTCACTGCAGGGTCAAAATGTGTCTACTGCTGTAATAGGCCAGTACTACCTAGAATCTTTTACCTCTGCACTCGCCAAAAAAGTCCTGGTTATGGTTCTTGGAATAACCATTAACTATATCAATGGAACTATGATCTACACTTTCCAGAAGCACCAGGTAAGATTTAGGTATTGCAATAAAAGAGCAGTGAAAAGTGACTGCCTTTTTTTTTTTTTAGGCCTTTTATACAAACCCTCGCTACATCCTGTTCATTCACCTGGTGATCAATGATATGATCCAACTGTCAACAAGCATCTTTCTGTTTGTGCTGAGCTCTTTCCACATCAATGTCTTTCTTTGCTGCATTATAATCAGTTGTGCAGCCTTCACCACTCAAAACACTCCTCTAAACTTAGCAGTGATGGCTGTAGAGCGTTATTTTGCTGTATGTTTTCCTCTTCGACACTCCAATTTGTGCAGTGTTAAAAATATTTGCATATTGATTGCATGTATTTGGACCTTAAGCTTGATGTCAATTCTACCAGACATGTTTTACATTATGGCAACACACTCAGGACAGCTGTTTCTCTCTAATATTTGTAACATGAACAGGTTGATTACTAATTTAGTTTCAATTAAAAAGAGAGAAGTTCTGTCTACAGTGTATCTTGTTGGTGTTTGGCTTGTTCTTTTTTATACTTATATAAAAATATTCTCTGCTGCCAAATCACACAAATCTGGAAAATCTTCTGATAGTAAGAAGGCTCGAAATACTATCTTGTTACATTCCTTTCAGTTGCTGTTGTGCATGCTAACCTACATCTATTATGTGGTGCTTCAAAGACTTGTTTACCTGTTTCCTCTCCATTTCATACATGTAATATTTGTGTGGTATCTTTTGGTACAGGTTTTTCCTCGGTGTGTTAGTCCCATTCTTTATGGGCTGCGGGACGCTTTCTTTAGAAATCACCTGAAGAAGTACCTGCCTTGTTCAATTTGCTTGAGGTATGAATAGTCATGTGAATACAGTGGTGCAATGTTATATCATACACAAATAAATTAATGGAGCAAACTCTGACTTAGTTCAAAACCAAGGCAACCTAATATTTGTTCTGAATGATACATTTTCAAACAAATTAAACTGTTAAGATAAATGTATTGCTAACTATTGTAGTAAACATATGTCATGATTTTTAGATGAAAATCATCGCAAGAGAAATTGGCTAAAAAAATAAAAAGAGTTTGGCTGTGAAGGATTTGGAAATGTGGTCAAAAACATTTGAGAAAAAAAAAAAAAAACAACAACACAAAGTTAACCGAAGACACCACAATTGTAATCAAGTGTGCCATTATGAGGCCGAGTGCTGTAGTGTGGAAAAACACACAAAACATTAATGTTTGATATAACAGTACTTCAAAAATACAATGTTGAAAGTCACACAACAGCTGTTAGGTAATCCACAAATAATAAAAATTTTAAAAAAGTGTGTACTGATTGTGTTGGGGTAACAGTAGGATATGAAGTAAATGTCGTCTCCTGCTCTTCATCATTTATCTTCATCATTCATGTGCATATAACTGATGAGAATAGAGTGTTTATTTTTCCATTATTATTGAGTGTCTGCGTGATGTCACGCAGGCTTATGTTCTTGTAGTATTTTTTAGTATTATATTTTCCATGATTTTCCATTTAGCCAGTTTCAACTCCTTAACGCTTCAACTGATTTCAACATGTTGTACCTCATTACGATCGCTTTCGCAGTAGTACGTGTGCTATTACTTTTTACATTTGAACAACTTGTACTTTTTGCAGAATTGTCGAATTTTCAAAAGTCCCCAAATCTTTATTGAAATTTTGTGAAATTTTGAAAAGTATTATATTAAATAAGTCCAGGTTCCTCTATGGCATTGTTCACCTGCTTACTGGGCTTGCCCAATTGGTCACTTAGATCAAGTTCCATCGTGGCATTGGCTGGCTCCTGTGTCATGGACATGAGCCTGTGAAGTACTTGGTCTGTTTTCACTTGTTACAGAGGTTTGACCACGATCTCGAGAGAGAGGGAGGGAGTGAGAGAGAGGGGAAGAGGGAGTGAGTGAGAGGGAGAGATGCAGACACTCTAGCAATGGCTTCAGCAAATTTTCTAGTTAGGCAGGAGGGCCACAAGCTGGCGAGAGGCCTATTAATCTCGTAAGGCCATGTGAAGCACTGCGAAAGTGCGCACGTAGTGCGCACGAAATCGAGCGCGAAGCGCTCGCCCACTTCCAAACACTCACTAACGCACTCCTCCACTCATGCACGCCCCGTGCATACTAATTAGTAGTAGGAAAATGGAACATTACCGTTGTAAACGGGCGAAGCCCGTGCAAGAGTGCGCACTAAACGAGACTTTACATTGGGATGACGACCTTTCGCGGTCGTCATCCCCATATAAAGCACTCATTTGCGCTAAGTAGCTCACAAATACGTTCCCCATCTCTTGCATGTTCCGTGCATATAAGCATGTAATGCAAAAATTGAACATTATTACTGTTTAGAGGGCCAAAAACACAAAGTGGGCGGAGCCCACTCAAAATTAACGAAAGTACCCGTCAGTGACCAGGGACCCACACCATGAGGTAGGAAAGCGCGAGCGCGACCGAAAATGTATAGCTTCTTCTTCTTCTTCTTCTTCTTCTTCTTCTTCTTCTTCTTCTTCTTCTTCTTCTTCTTCTTCTTCTTCTTCTTCTTCTTCTTCTCGGGACCAACCCCCCTATTTTTCACCCAGTGAACATTGACGAAAAGTCACAAAAATTTACACACCTCTAAAAATCGTGCCTCCTTACATTCTGGCTATCTCCCTTTTCTAAAATTAAAAAAAATTGGCGCGTCAGCGCCCTCAAATGTACCAAAAATGCATTAAGATAGAAAATGACCCAAAAAAAATCTTATCGTAGAATCATGAAATTTGGCGCAGAGGTAGATGGTGACAAGAGAAGTAAAAAATATTATTACGGCAACGCTGTCCGCCCAACCAAATGTCGGCCATATTGCTTCAAGCATGACTCGGGAGTTTTTCCAAACGTCGTACTTTTACGAACTCCTCCCAGGGCAATGGCCCTAAAAAGCTGAAATTTGGTGAAAATGGTACTGAGGAGTGGGACATCAAAAGTTATTCAAATGACATTGACCCTGTCACGGTCTCTGAGCGGCGAAGCCGCAAACTGTAGCTAGAATTTCAGAAATCTCCCAAATTTAAAATTTCTGCCGTTTGCGCCGATAAAGTCTGAATTGCGTCAAATTAGAATCAGTTGTTAAACTCTTTGCCCTAAACCTACTTGAAGTGAAATGAATTAATTTGGCGCCACAGCGCCCCCTACAGATTTTATATGGAGGTTAAATGTTTAGTTTTGCGAATTTATATGAAATTTGACACAAAACTCAATTTTGGCATCCCCATCAAAAAAGTCAATGAGACCCATGTCATAATTGTTATGTCGTTGCCGTAGCGATGACCAAAACCTCCCATGTTATTCCAATTGGGAAATCGCCAGAACATGTTTACACTTTAGACTTTCACGATCCCCTCCCAGGGCGTTAGCCCTATTAACCTGAAATTTGGGGTGGACCATCAAAAGTTATCCACATTTTTATTCAAAGAGTCACGGTGTCTGTGCGGCAAAGCCGCACATTTTGTCAAGAATTCAAAATAAAATTGCTTTTTGATGGTAAAACAAAGGGGAGAAGATGTGACAGCGTCACAGATTCAGCAGTAGGCGTAATAAAAGGACAATTGGGGCGCATTAGCGCCCCCTCCTCTAGCGGCGTGGCGGCGGCGTGGCGAGGGCCGATCATTGCCGCTTGCGGCTATATTTATTATTATTATTGTTATATTATCTTGTCTTACGCTAGCTGTTTTTTTATTTTATTTTTCCATCCATCCATCCATTTTCTACCGCTTGTTCCCTTTCGGGGTCGCGGTTGACTGGAGCCTATCCCAGTGACTTCGGGCCTTAGGCGGGGTACAAAAAATAAAAATATTGTATTTTTTTGTGTGTGTTTTTTAAACTTCCTGTAAGTTATTTGTTCTTTTCCTATGTATCTACCTGCGTTGCAACAATGAAATTTCCCCATGTGTGGACAATAAAGGATTATCTTATCTTATATCCTTCACTGAACTCAGTCCTAACACTATTGGGCAAAAACATGTATTTAATTTTCCCTTCCCATAGTCATCTTTTGCGCTCAAAGTTAATGTCCGCTTTTTAAATGACATACCGTAAATAGAACTGAGATGACATTGTGGGCTACTGTGACAGGGCAGTTTATGTGTAGCCTGCATTCTTTTTTAAGAGTATAAGGGCCAACCCTCCCCCAAAAAATGCGGGGCACTACGAGAATAAAGTCATTAAATGTCCTTTTAGGCATCCCTTAAAGTAGACAAACTCGGTAAAACACACAGAACACCAAAACAGCTGTTTGCAGTCTGCACTTCCACTCAGCTCCTCCTGACGCCAGGATTGATGTTTTACGCACCTGCGCCATCATCCATACAACTCATTCCACCTCTTACAGCCTGACACACCCATGTAGCCCAGGCTGATGACTACAATGAAAGGATTCTATAAAGACATATAGTACTTACACTTGGCCATGGCATGAGCGCAGCTCCAACAAAACAAGTGCTCCCACCACAGGAATACGTAATTTTACACATATATCCCAACAGTGAGGCACTGCGGCTCCACAAGCCCGTAGTGCTCTGATGTAAAACCTATGCACACAAAAAAACTCATATGAACATTGACTTTGTTCAAAGTTTAGAAGGGTGAAGAGGCAGAAGTCAAGGGTGCAGGTTATTGGTGAAAATGATCCGAGACTCCCTCGCCTGCTGCGGCTGTGGCTCTGCGCGCGGTCAATGTCCTGCCCAGTGTCCACCTGAGCCATGCGCAGGCCATCAACCAGAAGGACATGGGGACCATGCACCGGGGAAATTATTGTTTGTTACGTCTAAAAGGTTAAAAGTTAATACAAAAGCCCACAATATATGTCAATCTTATAATGCGGATAAGATTGACATATATTGTGGGCTTTTGTATTAACTTTTAACCCATCCAAGTCAAGCGCCATTTGCGTCCTGGCCGTGGTGCTGAAAGTGAAACGCGCATTGGACCCGGGTCTTTATTCTCGTTAAATGAGTTTATTCTTGTTAAATGAAGGACAGTGATGCACCAAAAACATGGCCGACCATAACAGTTTAACATTTACATCTATTTCATCAAGCACCAGAAATCCCACCTTAAGGGAATTTTAGAAATTGAAGCTTCCGTTGGTTTTATGTTGGTTTTACAGTCTGAACCCCCAAGTATGTGGTAAAATCAGTGGTGTTCAGATGGAAGACTTGGAAAAACGTGGCAACAAAGTCCATACCGAGCCAGTCTAACTATGTCTCGCTGCTAATGCCCTCTGGAAGACCATATGTCATTCTACAACAACATGGATTATGTGGCTATCCGTGACTTTTATTAATACTATTGTTGACATGGCCAGCAATGTTCCCTCTAATTTTCCATGTGTCTGGGCAAACACACAAGCTCCTTGGGCACACTAAGGACCACAGTGTAGTGATACAGTGTCAATTACTTTAACTCTTTGTCTGTAAAATATCAAATTACATTTTTTTTTTAAATTAGCATTTCTTCTACCAATGAATTATCTAGTAGTAACAGCATGTAATCATTAATATCCATAAATAAAAGCACGCAATACAGGGGAGCACGGGCCGCGGTGCGCCGTGCTCCCCCGTACGCACTCCCCGTGCTCCGCGCCGCACTCGCCGCCTAATGTTGGCCTAATGCTCGTTGCTGAGAGAGTTTTTTAGCATTTCAAAACAATTACTGCCACAAAGATATATTGAAGCTTCAAAGCAAAAAGACGAAAAATATTACGTCTTTTCAGCTTCAACCCATTTTGAGATGATCCCTAACAGGACGTGAATCATTTGGTCTCAAAAACTCTCCGGACACACACAAAATCAGAACTGTACAGCCCTGTGCTTCTTCCTCATGCAAAACCAGTCTATGATCTGATTTATTTCATGCTTTTCATAATAAGGGCGCATTCATATAAACAATAATGCACAATTAATCAAATGTATTTATAGAGCACAATTCGTATTCAAAGGGCTTTACAATGTTAAAACACATTTAGAAAAAAAGAACACAATGCAGTTCATAAATATATAAAACAGTGTATGTCAAATAATAAAAACACAAAAGCAAATTGATGTGGTATTTAAAATATTAAAAAACAGGTAAAAGGATTTCAGTCATAGGCCCAAGTGTGGACGAGAAAGACAGGGATGGACTTGGAAGACACTAACTATTGACTCACCCTTTCTTTACACAACATGCTCTCGTCAGTGAAACTTTTTAAACACGTGACACATCAGCGATCACAAGCCATCATCAAATCCTATATAAATAATGTATCATCGAGACACTCGTTACTGCAAGTTCAAACCTCAATGGAACCACCAGGTAAAACGATATTTTATTATGTGTGTTGTTTTTAATGAATAATAAATCATTGGAAAAGTTAACATTCTCAAACATGAATGTACTTTCTGTAAATGTTATGACCACTAAGAAATGCTTTTTGTTTTTACAGGGCATTTGACATGAATTTCTCCAGTTCCTCCAGCTCTAGCAGTAACTCGACTCCTCTGGTGGTGAGGGATGATCTGATGACCGCCATTATGAAGAACGTTATCACCGTGACTCTCTGTCTTTCCATCAACTACATTAATGCTACTCTGGTTTATACCTTCATCAGGCACGAGGTCAGAGGAGAAGTTCATGGATATAAAGATGTATTTATATCTTAATTCAGTCACACATCTAATCTATTATATCTCTTTTTGAGTTGGTACTTAAAGGAGACATATTACACAAAATTGTCTTAAAGCGCTTTTAATCTTGTTATAATGGTCAGTCAAGTTAAGGTAAATTAAGATAAATTTAAATCTTTTAGCTTTTTGAATAAATAAATACATAACAAAACATATAAATGAATTGCTTGTTACTGAGAAATGCCACGATGAACAAGCAGGGCCAGTATATTCTGCAGTTTTGAACAGGAAGTAATTTATCCTACTAAAGCCTTTTTAAATTATTATTGATGTTTACATACAAAATGTAAAATGATATATTGAAATACTATCTGCCAGACAGAACTGTGTAATCCCTCATTTGTCCAGGAATGCTTCATGGTAGACACAGTTTCAACAACTGGCAGTTGAAATTTCTCAATTCAGATCACTCCTTTTGAAACCTTTTTTGCCACTGCCAGAACAATATGTCAACTTTTATCTAGGATGTCGCAATAGGATTTTTTTTAACTGAGTTGATTAAGGCATTATGCATATAACTTAACTTTTTTCTTTCATTCATTCCAGACATTATTATTTTTTACAGTGCAAATTATTCTATAGCTCATGACTATGACATGATTGATTTCAAAAAATAAATTATTCTAGTATTTTAGTATTGGTTAGATTTATTTAGAGAGCTTATAATATTTGTTCAAGATATTCTTGTTATCTCTTCATTCAAGCGTAATTACCTGCCAATGTAGTTAGAAAATATGAAGTAAAATGAGACAATTCTTCCCATATTGGCAGTTTATTTTGCTTGCAATATGTGACATAATGGCAATTATGAAACTTGGAAACACTCTTAAAATGTGAATGGAATCTATAGTAGACAGACTATTCTAATCAAAGTAAATCAAAGTCTATTTTGAATTTAACAGCAATAGACACTGAAAGCAAACTTTTCTTTTGTTTTGAAGATTTTCAAAATGAATCCTCGCTACATCCTCTACATCCACCTGGTCATCAACGACATTATCCTGATGACACTGCTGACACTCATTCAAGTCTTGAGCTACATCATTTATACTTTCCATGTGTGGTTGTGCATCATATTTCTGATATTTGCTTTATCTGCTAATTTCAACAACCCCATGACTCTTGCCTTCATGGCCATTGAGTGCTATGTGGCAGTCTGCTTCCCCCTGCGACACTCACAGATCATTACAGTCAAGAAAACATACATTTTAATTGCCTCAATTTGGCTCATTAGTGCGCAGTCAGTTCTTCCTGATATCTTTGTCTCTTTGGCCAGAGAGCGTCTTGACTTTTTTCAATCTCGAGTATTTTGTCACAGGAAATATATTTTTAGAATTCCTGGTATACACGAGAAGGATACTATCTTCAATGGTGTATTAATGGTCAGTGTGTGGCTGACTCTCATCTACACATATTTTAAAATACTTTTCACTGCAAAGTCGGCTTCAGCAGACGCGAAAAAGGCCAGAAACACAGTCCTGCTTCACAGCTTCCAGCTAATGCTGTCGATGCTCACATACGTAGATAATCCAATATCAACAGGACTAACAATTTTGTTCCCTCAAAGTGTGCCTGCCATTCGCTTTTCTGTCCCCATAATTCTCAATGTGATGCCACGTTTAATCAGTCCACTTGTTTACGGGATACGAGATAAAGAATTTAGAAAATACTTAAAAAGATATTTGGTTTGTAAGAGTTGATTTAGTAAATTGAGTTCTCAGTGTGAAAAGTGACAGTGACAGGGAGTTCTGTTCCTTCTAGTTTAACAACTGATGCAATATATCATTTTGCCCATTGCAAGATTACTGTATAACGTGACTAAAAATAAATGAAACTAAACTTTGTCGTTTAACTGAAATCTGCTGTTGCTTCATCTACATGTACAGAATATCATCGTTCATTTTAAAAACAAAATCATTTAGTTCTATTATCATGTTGTCCTTAACATTGTTGTTTAATTGTTGTGGATGAGGAGCAATATGCACTGTGTTGTTGCATCTTCCTTCCCTTTCACAAACCATATGCACCATAATGTATTCTAATCTGAAACATGTTGATTACATGTACAAGTGTAAATGCAACCTTTGACTAAAGGTCATAATTACTACTGCTATTTATATTACTCTCTCTCACATGGACCATTTTCCAGAAATGATAGCTCAAACACAGCCTTTGAAACGTGGATGTATAGTAGTATAGTATAGCATTAATAGAGTCAATCCAATAAATGTAACTATTATACTGCAGTGAACGCTAAAAACACACAAAGATGGTTGATTGAAAGTGCAATTGAAGAAGTGAGAAAGACAAAGGATGTGAACAAGAGATAGTGTGTGATTGACTAGCCTAAAATAATAGAATTCAAAAGGAATCCAAATTCAATAGTAGGTGTACCCTATTGTTTCACGCAGAGAAATATGTTCTCGGCCTTTGATTTACACTCTAATGTTGCACGGGCAACCTGTCTGGAACAGTAGTGACCCATTTCCAAAATCACAGCTTGGTGTACATTTGATGATAACTAGATCATGATCCTGGCTATTCTGCATGTTAAAGTAAAAATAATAAGCAAAATAGAGTTTTAAGAAACCATCATATAATAATTTTCACATCCTAATTCATACACTCAAACTTGTTATAAATGGAGGATTTTGTGTGCCAAAATGAAATTATTTAATGCACAATTATAATCAATTAAATTATACAATGAATTTAATTAACAATGTACAATCAATAAATGTATGTAAATGCAATGTATTATTAATTATTAATACAATCAATGTATTTAATGTGTCAATAAATAATTTAAAAAACATTAAAAAGATCTATTTGATAAATTCCTGATTTCATGGTGTTGGTGTAGCCATTAAAATAGTCTGTCAGACTCAGTCATCAACCTCAGGTTGTGGGATTTAGAGTGCTCTGGTGAAGTCCATTTCTCTACAAAGGGGCCACTTCTGTCACTGTAATGTCACCCAGATTAGCAGGAAAACTGTGGAAATGTATTACAGTGGCAGATAGCCTAGATGGCCCATTATAGAGCCGTTAAGATACTGTTAAGTTTGTTCACCTTTTCCCCTATTTTTGTATTCATATTTTTCCTGTTCTATTTCTTAGATTAGTTCTTTATATTTATTCCTGTTTTTGTAAAGTATTGTTTATCAATGTTTTTCCGCAGTTTTTTCTCCCTACTCCCGGCTTCGTTTTGCGCGCCCTGGAACCTTTAAATGGAGCGCCAGGAACGGTCCCATCTCGTGCGGCAGAGCTTATGTTCCTCTCTCCGTTCCGCTGCCCCCTGCAGGTTTACATGGTTTCGTAGCTTTTGTCGCTTAGACACGCGGAAACGTGGGACGAGCCGGAGGAGGCTGCAGGTGAGCGGCAGGTGCGTTCTATGATTGATACGTGGCAGGACTAATCGGCAGTCCACGCCACGAGGAAATGAGACTCAGATTTGAGCCAAAAAAATCATCCATTCAACCTTTAAAAAGCTCCAACAAGATGTGAATAATAAAAAGAAGAAAAATAAGTCTACCAAGGTAATGACTGTGGCAACAGAAGAGTATCCATTGTCAGACAGTGCCCAGCAGCTGGCTACGGCAATTAAATTGGTCATGGGACATGTGCACCCCTATGGTGCCACTACGGGTGGCACCACTGGCCTCAGACCCAAATGCAAATGCCAAAACACCTGGTTCAGCAATCATCTACAATCAAAGATGTGGATGAATACATTCTCTCGTAGGGCAGGAGCTGGAAGAGGACAAATCGGGTTTAATGTGGCTCCTAATCAATGCTTAAACTGCTTTGGGACAGGGCATTGGGCACGAAACTGCCAGAGGATGGTCCCCATCAAATGGTTCCACAATTTCAAGGACCACAAATTCTGAAAATAAGTCAACCCATGTCAAGCCAGAATCATCTACCCCACCCATGCCCCTCGTGGTCTGTCTGGTTATACCACATCTTTGGGCCTTGGCTGGGCACTGTTTCTATTTTTCACCAATATTATTGTTATTGCTTGTGTATTGCTTGTGACTGGATGCTGTGTTGTCTCAGATCACTTGTAGAACGCATGATTACATCTGCTCTCACTAAACAACCTGCACATCTTTTGACCTTGATGATACACACTGACTATTACTCTGCCAAACATAAATCTGATAATGTCAAGACTCCTATACTTTATCCTGAATCTGATGAATTTAATTACTACATCCCACCATGTGTTTAATTTGGGATGATCCTTGTCTCACACCATTTTTTGTCCATAATGCGTTTTTTCTATTAAATGTTTTCTTTTATGGATTGGCTGAGTGATTTTGCCACATGATTTTGCTAAGTATAAAATTATTTAATTTGATTTTTAAACATTTAATATGTTTTTTTTGGGGGGGGTTACGTTCTATTATTTTGTAAGGTTGCGTCTGGCGCCTCTTTAGTGTGATCACATGTGGATGTGATCAAAAGGGGAATTGTGAATGTTGACCAAGCTATTGTCATGCATTTTATATTACCGTGTCATTTTTATCATATGGGACACACTATTTTTACTGTGTACTTTCTCATTATCTGTGAACTGGTACAAACAATGATAAAGCTGACATCATGCCATTATATCAGACCCAAGCAACAGCTATATAAAACATGGTTAAAAACTGTGGGAAGACGGACTCAGGAGCAAGACAATACAAAATGCTACTGTTTTGCCTGTTTTTGCTCTATGCACCAAGTAAAGACCTTGAGAACAATCCTCGCCTCCCGCAATCTTATAGACTAACTTCAAGACAAAAGACAAACTCAATTATATCAGGTCTTAAAGAAAGGAATGACCTCAACCCAGGAGATGAGAAAAAGGGCTAGTCTCTGGCCTAGCGATGCTAAGCTAACCCACGGAACAAAGAAAATTGCAGAGAGACAGGCCTTGCCTCTGCCCTCAGAGGCAACTGTTATTGTGATTGTGGGCGTTACAAAAATAAATTGAATTGAATTGAATAAATAAGAATTCTGTGCCCATTTTTAGACATGACTAAAACTGCATCATGCACACTCAAGCAAAGGACATTTCTGCAACTTTTCAAGTCTACAACAAAATCCAGTAGTCTCTTCAGACCAGTCTCATCAGTGAATAAGTACAACGGCCATTTTTATCTGAGGATTAAAGGCCCATCTCCTCAGGAAGGATCACAGCTTCTGGTTCTGAATGCATTTCACAGTCTGGCTGAGCAATTTGAGTCTCATTTCCTCGCCGAGTAGTTCTCCCACATGTCAATCATTCCCTGCGTGCACACCTGCAGGCTTGTTCTGGCTGGTTCCCAGGATAGCACATTCTCCTGACTGTGCATGCATGGTTGATATGCCGGTGTGTATTTAGCCTTCAGTGTACAGCACAAAAATGACGACAAAAATGTGTTAGAGCTGGCAAAAGATTCGATGAGATCCGTTGCGCTAATAAATAAATGCACTTGTAGCAGTAGAGCTGCTCATGCACGTGATTTGATGGCAGGCGGCCTCCTGGAAAGAACAGGAGGGGGGTGAGTGTGCTCTCCGACTGTAGAGTACCTTTTGGTTATTATGGATGAGTACACACACTCTCCTGTGGTTGAGGCTGTCGGATCAACTTCAACTAATACAATGATCCCTGTCATAGACAAGACATTCTCAATGTTTGGCATACCAAGGGTGTTAAAAACAGATAATGGGCCTCTTTTTAACAGTGAACTGTTCACCAAGTTTTTAACACATATGGGCTGTCACCACAGAAAGATAACACCACTATGGCCACGAGCAAACGCAACAGTGGAGCGATTCATGCGCACTCTTGGAAAAAACTTACGTGTCACATCATCACACACATCAACGGCTCCATGGTCACCGCCAGAAATAGCAGACATTCAATCACAAGGAATTCCTCCTTCTTCAAAAAGATTAACACAAATGCTCAACGTATCACCCCAACTACTGACAGTGAAGATGAGGAAATTACCATTCCAGTTCAGAAATACCCCCGAAGGCGAGACAGGAGACGCCCAGCGTTCCTGAGTGACTATAATGAGTCAGTTTATAGAGTTATATGAAAGTGTTTTGGTTTTCATTTTGTTCACATAACTGTGTTCATACAGTAACAAATTTATGTTGATATTTTGCCTATACATATGTATAAAGATGCACTGAATGATTATTGACATTTTAATAGTAAATGTTGTACAACTTATTTGAGTTTGAGAAACACAGTGCCTTAAGTGTTGTTTATTTTCAAGGGATTCTACCTATCACATTTTATTTGATGTATGACATGCATAGTGACTAATGTTGTTGGTACACATTGGGTTTGCTTACATTCGTTCATATTCTGTAGAAAAAAAAAAAAAGGAGTGATGTAATGTTTACGGCAACATTAAGCGTTTGTACGGACTGCATCATAGAGGAGTTGTTGTGCGCATGTGCGTAGGTACGGGATATACGCTGGTAAAAGAAACATGGCGCGTGGTCTGTATGTATACATCCTGAACAGAGCAAATGACTAATCTGGATAACTCCAGCTGCCTCATCTTTGTGTCAGTGCACACACCACAGTGGTGATTTCATACATCCATGAGAATGATGCTGCTGATGCTGATTTTCAATAGTTTAAGACTACTGTATTTCCGCACTATAAAGCGCACGTAAAAGTCTTTAACGTCCTCAAAAGCCGCCTGTGCGCTTAATAGTCCGGTGCGCATAATATATGGTTTATTTCTGGTTGTGCTTACTGACCGCGAAGATATTTTGTGTGGTACATGGTGTATAAAGAAGATTTGGGACACGAGACACCAATGCGCGACTATATTTACAGTACTCCGGAACCGGAAGTCCCAACAACATATTTGCAAAGCATTTTGAGAATAGTAGTCTACCTGCACGCGGCACACGCGGCACTTTGTCAAAACGTAAACACCATTTTCAGTCAGGCACAACGCAGACACCTACCGGTAAATGAAGGACTCGAAGATGGCCCAAGATGGCTGCTGCCAAGAGACCATTATATTATGCGCTTACGGGCTAAACTATCAGTCAACTGTGGGAATCAAAAGGCCGGAATCATCACTGAACTGCCGCGTGGGTCCAAGATGCGGGATCACATGACCAAAGAGATTTTAGCACGGAGCACTATCAGCGCTTTGGCTGCTTTTACCATTATGCGCCCCAGCAGACATTAAACCGGGACACGGGACGTAAACAATCGGGGCGGTCCCCAGGTAAATCGGGACGTCTGGTCATAAGCTATGCGGGATGTACTTCGGCGCATTTGAAGGATTTGATGACGAGGAATGAACTGAAAAAGTGAGTGTATTCTGTTGTATTTTACGTGTTGCAACTGAACGAGGTTGGGAGTTGTTGTGAATACGCTAACGTGTCTTTTAGCGGTAGCAGAGTGTGTTCTGTGTTTGTATTTTACGTGTTTACAAGTGATCTTGACTGAGAATTGATTTGGATATGCTAACGTGTCTGTTAGCGATAGCAGAGTGTGTTTTGGGGTTGAACAATGTTGATCTGAATGAGTTGAACGCGTTTCATAAAGCTCAACTGACTCTGACTTATCGTCTGTTTTGTTTATCTTATGCGCTTTATCGTCCGGTGCGCTTTATTTATGGACCAGTACACATGGTACACAGATAGCTGATGGTGCGCTTAATAATCCGGTGCGCCTTTTCCTGCGCAAAATACGGTAAATGAATAGAAGATCTGTATATTTGTATCTGCCGCCATTGAATGAAGCGGAATGTTTTCACCCGAAAGTGGGCGGGACTTAGCGCCATGGCAAAACTTCCTCTATGAGTGGAAACATCTATAATAAACTATATTTAAACATTGTGTTATTATTGACCATTTTGCCTAAAAGATAGGTCTATACTTTGCAAGTTATGACCACACTCTTGTGAACTTTGACAGACTAGTAGTTAAAGGCTTCTTTTATTTCGTTAAAAGCGCTGAATAACTCTTTGCGCAATGTTGATTTCATTCTCAATTGTGAGCAGCCGTATCCATGTAATTTCCCTTGTTGATCAGTGAACACACACTTTATTCCCTGGACAATAGCAGTGAATCATATATGATTGTTGAACTCAGAAGGCCAACTTACTCTGTACCTGGACGTCCATGACAGCAGAGGTGAGCGATATTACTTTACAGTCCCTATGCCCTGTTTATCTTTTCTGCAAAAGGACATTACACATTACATTGATACTAACTCTGCTATTATTTTAAGGGTGTTGTTATTTGACCCATGAACCTTTCTGGCAGTAACTCGACAGTTGTGGAGCGGGACAATCTTCAGGCCGCTTTACTAAAGAATGTTATCACGGTCATTCTCTGTATCTCCATCAACTACATTAATGCTACTCTGGTATACACTTTCATAAGACATGAGGTCAGTGGCTCATATGTCTCAAAATCTTCATGAAATTATAATGAATTTGATGTTTGATGAAGTTACGTTACATACAGTACCAACATTTTTGGGAACACTTTGAGCAATTCAATTGTAAATGAACCACAATTACATGTTACATGTTACTAGATTTAATTGAATCATCTGGCTTATTTATATGACTTAATTCAAGATAAGATAAGACACAAAATCACCTATCTGTGGATAATAATAATAGTAATTTATAAGAAAGAGGTAAAAATAGTATTTAAAATTAATAAAATACATTCAAAACTCCAAATTAAATTAAAATCAAATTCAATTCTGAGTTTAGCTATTGCCATATGGTATATTTTATATTGACATTGTACCTCTTTTGGCTTGTTTTTTTTTCTGCAGAATTTCAAAACGAATCCCCGCTACATCCTCTACATCCACCTGGTCATGAACGACATTATCTTATTGACCATTTTAACTCTTATTCAGGTGTTGAGCTATATCGTTTACACTCTGAATGTGTCTCTGTGCTTACTTTTGGTTTTGTTAGGTATGGCTGCTAACTTTAACAACCCCATGACTCTAGCACTTATGGCCCTTGAATGTTATATTGCTGTCTGCTACCCTCTGCGACATTCCCGGATCTGTACAGTCAAAAAAACGTACATTGTAATCGCTTTTGTTTGGTTGATAAGCATGTTTTATCTTCTCCCGGATGTGTTTGTCGCTTGGGCCATAGAGCCGACTGACTTTTTCCGATCGCATGTGTTTTGTTTGAGGGCTAATTGTCTACGACTTCCCTATGTAGCGGAGAAAGATAAAATATTTAATGCAGTATTAATGGCTATTGTCTGGCTGACCCTTTTCTTTACATATTTGAAGATAGTCTTCACGGCCAAATCAGCAGCAGCCGATGTTCGAAAAGCCCGCAACACTGTCCTGCTTCACAGTTTCCAGGTGATGCTTGCGATGCTCACATATGTGTATTATGTCATGTATTTTGGGCTTCTTTCATTGTTTCCAGATGGTGCTCGGGATATACGCTTTGCAATAACAATATTTATTAATATCATGCCACGGCTTGTCAGTCCACTTGTTTATGGACTCAGAGATAAATGTTTTCGAAAATACCTAAAGCAGCACATATTTTGTGCAAAGGCAGTGGAGTAATAGAAAATAAATTACTTTCACTGGAACAATGAGTAATGGCACAGATACCATTTTATTTTTGCCCTCTGTCACTCTCAATGGTGATCAAGACCTTTAGCCTCAGCTGGCCTAGGGCAGACTGATGAAAGCGCAAGCCTCTGAACACCAGTTTATTTTATTAACTATATTTTATTTTAGGATAGGATTTTTTTTCACTGTATAGATCCCTCTTCCCCATTCCCTTCACTGCAGATGGAAATACTATTTTAAATGTAATCTGGTTTTATTACATT